>NW_027495653.1:0-217864 GCF_021521415.1 Bidens hawaiensis
AACGCAACTTTTTAAGATTGTTTTATATGCATTATAATCCTAAAATTGGTAAATTAATTTTCTTATGATAATAAATTAATTTTAAATGGTTACTAAGATATTTTTGTTTATAATAATGATTCTAACAAATTAAGGTTTACAAAAAAATAAATTAACTCAGAATTAACTTATTAAATAGAAAATTGATATTAATTTTTATCATGATAAAAGTTAAAAACTCGTGAAAACATATTATTAAAAGCTTCTATCACTCAATTCCAACCTCTCAGTTATACGACATGAAATCATTTGAAGATTTCGTTAACATAAGTTGATCTAGGAGGCATTTTAAAATTTTGCGATTATAATGAATGATTTTCCAATAAAAATGATAAATGTCCTATTAAGGTGTATTATAATAATACCACAATAATTAAGCGTCTTATAAATATTAAAGTGATAAGACCATAGTGTAAAAGTTATGTTCTTATATGACATCGACTAAAAAGGGTCCTATAACACCGAATATTTATGACTTAATTACAAATTTCCTATTAACTTATGTTATAATAAGACCTATAGTGATCAAGTGTCCTATTACAATACTACATAATGAGACACCAACAACTACATGTCTTATAGGTTACTTTATTAGGATTTAGATTTTAAGTGTCTTATTAAGTTATATGATAATATGGCCCCAAAGAATCATCCATCCTATTAAATAACACTTTAGGACACCGGTTCTGTGGCGTACATTGTAAAAGGACCCCAAATGTTCATTTGTCCTATTAAATAGATTTTAGGACCCTATTTTACAAGTGTCCCACACAAAAGGTCCTAAAAAGCCCTTTTTGTTGTAGTGTATGTTGTTTGTTTATTAAGTTTAAGCCATTGTGTAATATATAGATTCCATTGTGTTTACGTTTCAGGTCATTGTGTTATATGTATTTACCATTGTGTCTTACGTTTCAGGCCAGTGTTATATGTATTTACCATTGTGTCTTACGTTTCAGGCCATTGTGTTGTTATATGTATTCATTATTGTGTTTTACGTTTCAAGTTATTGTATAATATGCATTTATCATTGTGTTTTATGTATTAGATAATTTGTTGGTATTTTTCATAATATATATATATACTATTACACAACGATGTTATTAGTATTTAAAAAAACACAATGATCAGATGAAAGACAATGACAAAAAAACACAATAACAAACAGAAATACACAACAACGAAAAAAGACACGATGGTAAGCAAAAAGACACAATGACGTAAAGTATTTTTTATTCTTATATAAAAAAATTATACTCATATTAAAGGTAAAAAAATGCTTGTTATTATGGTGAAATTTATTTGTTTAAAAAATATCATATGAAAAAGTTATAGACGTTTAAAAATGATGGAGGAATTAACATGTGACTTGCATGTGGAGAGAGAAAATGTGTAATATTACTTTTATACCATTTTTTCTTTAGTTCTTACTTGACACATGTCAACTAATTATGTCTTCTCATTCTTCTTATTTTTATTCCTATTTGTAGAATAACTTGACCCTTCATATCAAACTACAAATTGTTGCTCGGAAATCCACGAGTCTAGAAACATGGATTTATTTTAAACAAATTAGGCATTTACATGTCAAAACTGCACGAACAACAAATTCATACCATAAATCAAATTCCAAACAAAGGATCAAGATTTTCAGTTACTTTTAAGTTTTGTTGTACCCTTTAGGAGGGAAAATACCAAAAGTAAAAGTAATAATAGCAATAATCTTAAAACATTTAAACTTAAAAAGTTATAATAGGTAAATCCGAAGCGGACCGGTTTTTAAAACAGTCAATCTGAATACGACTCGTTTCTAATGCAGCTCGTTACAGCTATCCTAAAATCCAAAGCATACATATGACCAAATTACACAAAACCCAAAGCGTACATGTATCTGGTTTCTTCTTAACAATGGATTTTATCTTTTCTAACTATATTAGGCATTCATGTGATTTAATAATCATCCATAATTTCAACAAATTCCAGATTAAAACCCACACTCAAGTCATAAATTAAGTTCAACGTTATAGAATCACTTACCGAGCTTTATTCTTCACCAGGGATTGAAACAAAAACTAAAAAGATAAAAATAAAAAATAATTTAAGAATAAAAAAACACAATTTTTTTTCTCCTTTTCATATTAAGTTTGGGAACATAACACCTTTAGTCCTTAATATATCATTACAATGAAACCAGTATTCCATGATTTAGACAATTATCCCCAAACACCCTTATAATTACAGGTACACAAATCATCATGTTTTTCTAATACTTGATTCCGAGTAAAATACAGGGTCCGGGTATTAAAAAATAGGGTATTTCTCACACACACCCTTTCTCTATTTTCACCACCATCCCCCATATATCAATCACCACCACAACTTTACTGTTGTTCACCCCCTACCGACCTCCTCATTTGACTCCAAATCCCTGCAAACACCGTCACCATCACTAAATTCATGGTAAAATGACTAATTTGTCCTCATGTACAAGGCACGTGAACTAACATAATGAGGAAAACTAACTGGGTTAGGACAAAAGAACTAATAGTGTTGGATTTGGAAACGTAAGGTCAATTTGGAAAATAAATGACAACCAATGAAATTTTGTGTAAACATAAAAGAAAATCTCTATAATTCTGTTTAAAATGTTTAATGTTCACAATGGGTCAAACTTAAAAAAGAAAATGATTGAAATGGGTTAAAATGGATCTAAGATAAAGACCACCTAAACCTAATATAAATAGCAACCAAAAATCTAACACCCGCCCCCCCCTCACTCAAAGTTGAACCCGAAAACTTAACCGTTTAAGCTACACAAAACCCAACAACCAAATCCCTTAAAGCTAAACCGACATTTATCAGGATATTTTTTTAATTAACAAGGATAACGATGAAACTTCGTAGTTTTTTTTTACCTTTTTAGATTTTTATATATATATTGAATTTTGTTTTTTCTATATCTTTTTTGAACTTTTTGTTAAGGTTTTTTTTATCTCAAAACCACAAATCATTTTCATATTTCTCATTTTATAACTTTTTTTTATCTTGGACCCATTTTGACTTATTCCCATTTTCCCTTTCTTTTACTTTGACCCATTGTACATTTTAGTGTTTTACTTAAACTATAGTAACCCTAAGACCATGTGTACTCAAACCTCTTCACCCTTGGGCGTTTTACGTCAAGTGGAGTCTGTAAGGCCCTGTTACCAGTGCCTCACATTTGGACGTTGGATTTACTCATTAACATAGTTTTAAACATCAGAGTAAATAAAAACATTCGCGGAATATTAAAACTTTCATTAAACAAAACATCATAATTCATAAACATGTCTTCAAACATCCATACTTGTCTTTCAAATTAACACATCAACTAAAACACTATGAGTCTTCATATGTCAGTCTCTTATTCTCTTGTCACGTGTCCCTCTCAAGCGAGCTATTTCATTCTACTCACCTGCGTGCATACTAAAAGTCAGCTACGCTGAGTGAGTTTTAGTTAATTATACAATACATTCATAACTACATACTTTCATCCATACGTTATAATTTCATACTATCGTTACAATATACCTACTTACCTGCATACTTTCTTTCTTTCATATTCATACATTACGTTTTAAAGAGCATTTCGCCCTATAACCTTCGCATATATTATTAGGGTATGCAACCCTTTAACCTTCGCATATATTATTAGGGTATGCAACTCCTTTATCCTTCGCATATATAAGTAGGGTATGCAACCCTTTATCATTCGCATATATAGTAGGGTAAGCAACCCTTTAACCTTACTTGGCCTTTCATAAGCATCTCCAATATTACATTCATTCATAACATACATACATATCATTCACACATTATACATAACATTCGTATTTATAAATATAAATCGACAGTACGTGCAATATCCGAAGATCGTTCACATACCGACAAGCAATCATCTATACTCTTCACATAATCACATATGACATACACTTATCACTTAGGATAAGTGTATTAACAAGTCACATCGAGTATGCACACAACCCCGAAAACATAACAAGGAAGTAGGGCTAGAAACTCACCTGGATCCTGTTTCTTTCTTCGTTAATTGTTAATCCATTCTTTAATTGAGTTCTGCTAACTGTATATAAGTTACACTTATCAATACTCATCCTATATGTATTTCAGCCAAAAAATGGCTAAGTCTGATATAATCTATTTTCATTGTATTAGATTACTTTATACTTAGAATATTTTCATTTCATTTGTATTTCAGCCAAAAATGGCTAAGTCTGATCTCATCTATTTGCCTTGTATTAGTTGACTTTTTGCATTTCAGCAAAAAATGGCTAAGTCTGATCTCATCTATTTGCCTTTATTATATGACTTTATACTTAGAATATTTTCATCTCATTTGTATTTCGGCCAAAATGGCTAAGTCTAATCTCATCTATTTGCTTTGTATAAGATGACTTTTTTTTTGTGTTTCAGCCAAAAATGGCTAAGTCTGATCTCATCTATTTGCCTTGTATTAGATGATTTTATACTTGGAATATTTTCATCCCATTTGTATTTCAGCCAAAATGGCTAAGTATGATCTCATTCATTTGCCTTGTATTAGATGACTTTTTTTTTATGTTTCAGCCAAAAATGGCTAAGTCTGATCTCATCGAAATCCAAAAGTCATCGAAATCCAAAAGTTATCGAAATTTCAAAAGTCATCGAAATCTCAAAAGTGATCGAAATTTCAAAAGTCATCGAAATCTCAAAGTGATCGAAATTTTAAAAGTCATCGACATCTCAAAAGTCATCGAAATTTCAAAAGTCATCGATATCTCAAAAGTGATCGAAATTTCAAAAGTCATCGAAATCTCTAAAGTGATCGATCGAGCTGAACTTTATTTAAATATTAGGTCACGGTTTGGTCCTTTATTATCGTTATCTTTACCCATTTTAACCCTAACACCTTGTCATGGCTCGGTATGGACTTATAAATGTTTCCCTAACCGTTCTCGGCCAAAACTTAACCCGGGTAACCATAAAGTTGAACCTTTATGGCTAGGAACATTTAAGACTAGATCTAGGGTTTCTTAATGAGCCGTTCATAACCGTTGGTTCGTTAAGTTCATTTTAACATCAAGTTTGCTACTTTATGTTTCGTTTATAGCCGATCTACTCTAGGTTTAAGTTTCAAGGCTAATCGATCATAAAAACGTAAACTTTAAAGGTAAAAGACATACCTTTATGGTTTCGGTGTGGTCGCGGTTTGCTTGGTTACCTTGTATCTAGCTTGTGTATGGAAGATCTAATAATACTTGGCTTGATTTTGGTCCCGGGTCTCTTTTCTCTCTCGCGTTTATATATAGTAAGGGAGTTGTGTGTATGTTATTGAGTGTGTTTAGAGATTATGGAAGATGAAAATGAGAGTTAGAGTTTTAGAATGGTTTAAGGGGGGTATTTATATCCCTTAAAGCCCATGTACTCTAGGCCCATCCATCATCTTAATCCATTTTATTTAATCTAGGTCCATCTCTCTTTCTTTATTTTTTACCGATTAAATATTAACACACGATATCTAACGTAACTTTCTTTATTTAATATTATAATATTTAGGATGTTACAGAGTCCGGTCAGCATTGTAGAATTTTGCAAAAATATAGCATTGTCAAAACTCTCATAAAAACTATCCAACAATCACTACTTATTTATTACTTTCTTTTCTATATTATTTATACACCACATAACGAGATCTCTCTCTCTCTCTCTCTCATTCTAAATCATCACAAGGTTCAAAACCCTAACACACAAACCGTTCAGATCCTAAAACCTCCTATTTGTTTTCAATTTTTCGTTGCGCCATTTCGTCAAACACGTACACAGCCCCAATCACTCGCTGAAAAATCAAAATCATGACCAACGTTCTTAATTTCACACCATGCATCACCATCTCTAGATCTCAACCATCACCGTCACACAACATGAGATTAGTTGTCAAAGGCTATTTTTTGAGAATGATGCAATTGTTCAATGTTTTGTTGGAAACGTTTTGACGTTTTGAGCCAAAACTCCATGGGGAAACGCATAGTACGGATGGTCTAATTGTCACATTTTCCGCCTCTACTTATACTTATAAGTGTTAATTCAACCCTAACTTCAACAATAATTAACATATTAGAATTCAACACCAATTTAAAATGCTTTGATGATTTATATGCTAAACCCAAAATTGGTATGTTGAGGGTGAAGTCACCACCATGTCCAAATCAACCGATCCAAAAAATCTTTAGGAATACACCAGTTCACAAGTTCACAATCTGAATGCAAATTAATTCCTTTCTCGCTAAATCCAAACATAAAACTACATTAATTCCTTTTTGATGGAGTATAAGAAATGACTAAACAGACAGCACCGTACGGATGTATACAACACCGTACTTGAGAGATTCTTTTACGTATGGGGTTAATGCGGGACGTCCAATCACGCTGTTGTAGCAAAATATTCCGCCAAGTGTCACACCGGGCAAGTTGTCCGAAAACAAAGAGCTGTCAATGTTTGGTTGGCTAAACAACCGCTCACCACAACAAGTGAGTATAAGACCACCAAACACTTCCTGCTTATCACCGCCACTAGTGGTGTTATTAAAAGATCTCATATGGCTAGACACAACGGCGGCAGAAGATAAAGCGACGGTAGAATCCGGGAGGTAAAAACGAAATGTATCGTTGTTTTTGATGCCATCCTCATCAACAAAAAAATACTTCCGGTCAAATCTGCAAATCTGCATGAAGATGATAAAGCCAAAAACGCAAGCAAAACTGAAAATGGGTTTAACAAATCACCAGAAGCGTATTTTCAAACCATAAAACCTCCTAGGTCAGTTTATTAAAGAAAGAATATTATTGAACTAATATAATTTGTAATTGTATTTATATATAGCAAAAAAAAAAAAAAAACACAATCATGACATTTATCAATTTTGTGAGAACTTTTGATCTGTCAAAAATAACATTTTATAACTTTTTTCTCTCAGTTAAAAGTTGTATATGGTCCATAGTAAGTTGTCAATGATGATAAGTTAATATTCATTTTATAAGTGATGGAACCGTTGTGAATAAAAAAACCTACCGGGAAGTGTAAGACACCGCCACCGGAATGGGTAGACTTCCGGCAAACCTCCTTCGCCTACGCCGCTTGCGTTAATCGCTCATGGAACGTCGTTTGCGAACGCGTGCTTAGTCGTCCGAAGCTCTCCTCCGCATGCTCCTTCAATCCTTCTCTCCGGGCTACCTTCTCAAGCCCTAATTTTACATCAATTATAAATGATTAATTATTCGAATTATAACAACTTGTATGCCCTAATTTGCATTTGTGAAAAAGCCCATGTCAAGCCCCATAGAGAGATTATATCGAGAGGTATTTATTTAGTTTTTAAGTTGGAAACTCCAAGTCCATCCACCTAGCAATCACATTCCTAGAACTCGTTGAGATTTTACAATCGCCGAGCAAATTTGGTATAAATGTTAAGTCAAGTAATCAATCACAAGTATTGTTTTAGTGGAGTTGGTAAACACATTTGATTTGAAACATATGATCTTAGGTTAGAAATATATATCACACAATAATTTATATTTTAAAATTTTATAAAGTCTTATGGGGCATGAGTTATAACAGGAAAACGGGTCATGAATCATAATACAATAGAAAATGATGACATGGCAACAAAACAGGGTCGGCCCATATGTATACCCAACTAAAGCTAGGGCTTTAGGCCCACAAATTTTTGAGGCCCCATTTTTAAAAAATATAAAGGTTGAATATAAAGGTTTCAAGTTCATTTGTGTTGTATATGAAGCTTCTTGGTGTAGTGGCGAGTTGCCTTGCTTTTGTTGTGGGTAACCAGCGATCGAATCCTCCCTTTCCTTTATTTAATTGTATTAAATTTTTGCAATCATCTTAGTGGTCCGTTATTCAAAACTCTTAGATTTATTTTTAATATAAGGATTAATTCAATAATATTACCTGATGCTTTTGATACTTTTCATTTTTCATTCATTAGATACTTTTCATTTTTCTTCAATTGAGAGCTATTATATACACTAATGTTATTATCTTATTGAACTAATATTTATTTTCGAGTTTAGAAGATTAAATTTCAACATTATATTAGTTATGACGTTCATTCTTTTTTTCAAAATTAGGATGATATATGAATATTATAATTGTAAATGCTTATGTTGAAAATGTTCAATGTATGTGTTCATGTTTTCACAATATTTATTTAATATATTTCAATCAAGTTACTTTAATATTAATATTGTGTTTTAACATATTTATATTTTCTTTGTTTTCTTTAAAGAGACAAATCTAAAACTGTGATGCACTAGCCTATGCTATAAAATAGAGTGTATAGAGAGAAATAAAACCATTTTGGTTTTATATTTAACTTGTTCATCAAATGGATATAATACAAAGATGAAAAGGACGAACCCACTTTGAGATATTTTAGTAAGGCCTCAACTTTTTTATTCGCTTTAAGCCACCAAAATGATTGGGCCATCATTGCAACAAAATATAATAAAAAATAGCGACAATGCATCTATTTGGCATTCTATGTGGAGTGCATAACTAAATGACATGTAAAAAAATTATATTGCTTTAATAGATTAGTTAGATGTTTGTATCCATCACCTGTTTAACGTGTGTTGAGTTTACTTTTTTTCATTTTTACTTGAAGTTTCTTGGTCTCATACAAATTTTACATATTGACCTTCAAATTCAAAACATTTGGCATCAATATTCTTTGCTACTACAAACTGATAACATATGAATATATAAAAAGTTGTGTGCTCATATGAAATTGAAATTTATTGTAACAATTGATAGAACCAGAGTGGGGTTAGTTGTCCCTCGAGGGAGGGGGGGGGGGGAGCTAATTATCCTTCGCCTATGTTGAGAAATGAGAAACTTCATTATCTTCAATTGTTTATTTGGTTTTGCCAAGAAAAAAAATGAAGAAATCGGGCGTTCATATTGTCAAACAAAACAAGTTTGATACGCACACTTATGTGGGAAACACCAAATTTACTTACTTCGGTACGGGTTTCAACTTTACACGGGTATACCCGATTTTACTCGGATATACCCGACCTACTTAACCCAAAACCTGAATAAAGAACATGAAATCCGAGAGCATGCGAATATGTCATACAAATGAACTCATGGGTGACACAAAAAGGATCAATTACACCCGTATTGCTATTTTATTTGGTCATGAACCCACCAAAACAAAATGACAATTGGGCTCAAACTACTCTATAAAAAACAATTTATGAAATAAATTGTAAGACAAAATAGTTAATATTTAATTTAAGATTATAAATGGCAGAAAAAAATAATAAAAGAAATGCATATATAAGTACGAGTAACGAGATGCACGATATTTTTAATCGATAATTTAGGAAATATAGATTTTATTGCAACCATTGACAGGACCAGAGTGGGGTTAGTTTTCCTTCGAAGAGGGGGGGGGGGGGGGTTCACTAACCTTCGCCTATGTTGAGAAATGAGAAACTTCGTTATCTTGAGTTGTTTATTTGGTTTTGCCAAGGAAAAAAATGAAGAAAGTGGGCAAACTTATTGTCAAACAAAAAAGTTTGATACACATACACTTATGTAGGAAACGCCAAATTTATTAATTTTGGGACGGGTTTCAATTTTACTCGGGTATACTCGATTTTAGTCGGATAAACCCGACCTACTTAACACAAAACCTGAATATAGAACATGAAATCCGAGAGCATGTGAATATGTGATACATATGAACTCATGGGTGACACAAAAAGGACCAATCACACCCATATTGCTATTATATTTGGTTATGAACCCACCAAAACAAAATGACAATTTTTTTGGATGGGCTCAAACTATTCTATAAAAATAAATTTGTAAAATAAATTGTAAGACGGAATAGTTAATATTTAATTTAAGATTATAAATGTGTAAGGCCTCATTCCCGGTGCCCTACTTTGGCTTTTGATTTACTCATAAACACAGTTCTAAATATCATAGTTAATTAAAAACTTTCGCGGAATATAAAACTTTCATAAAACATTACATAATAATTCATAACTTGTCTTAATCAAACCTTCTTGTCTTTCAAATTAAACATCAAATCATAAAAAAAATTTGAGTCTTCAGATGCCAGCTTCTTTATTCAACTGCCATGTGTCCCGCTTAAACTAGCTGCCTCATCCTACTCCCCTGCGTGCATACTAAAAGTGAGCTACGCTGAGTATTTTACTTATTACTTTCATTTCATACATACATTCATACTTTATTACTTCTATACTATATGCTTGATGTCCTTTCTATCTCAGATATTATTAGGGTCTGATCCATTCCTTTTCTATCTCATATATTATTAGGGCCCGATCCCTTCATTTTCTATCTCAGATATTATTAGGGTCTCGTCCCTCTCCTTTCTCTATCTTAGATGTTTTTAGGGTCTGGTCCCTTCCTTCTCTATCTCAGATAATAGGGTATGGTCCCTTCCTTCTCTATCTTAGATATTATTACGGTCTGGTCCCTTCCTTCTCTACCTCAGATATTATTAGGGCCTGGTCCCTTCTTTCTCTACATTCATACATACTGTCTTTACATACCCATAACATATATACATACTTTCTTTAACATTCATACATAGTCATATGTCATACATATATCCTTTCATACATAATCATATTTCATATACATACCTTCCTTGGCAATACGTGCAATATCTGAAGATCGTTCACGTACCGACAAGCTTTCGTTCACATTCAAGACATATATTAGTTATCATATAAATCATATATGGCATACACTTACCATTTAAGGAAAGTGTATTAACTATCATATCGAGTATGCACATAACCCCGAAAACATAACAAGGAAATGTGGCTAGAAACTCACCTGGATCCTGTTACGTTCTCCGTTAATCATTATCCCTCTCTTTAACTGAGCTCTGCTAACTAACTGTATATTAATTACATGTATCAAAACTTGTCCTATTCACATTATTCAAGTTTCAGCCAAAATGGCTAAGTCTGGTATATTCTAATGGCCTTATATTAGAATACAATTTACTTAGAATATAATTTCACTCTCAAACACCAATGTATTCAATTACTTTGTATTTGAATATAATGCCTTCCTTTCCTTTGTAATCGAATACTTGATCCATTATAAATATTTCTTTCTTTCAGTACTTGATTGGTGTATTCGAATACAACAGTGTATTTGAATACATTGATGTATTCGAATACATTGATGTATTCGATTACACCATTGTATTCGAGTATATCAAGTATGTTGTCACATATATTGTATTCTAATCATTATCAATGTAAGTGAATGGCCACTGTATTCGAATGTAAGCATGTATTCGGATACATATTTTGTAATCGAATCATATATGTATTCGAACTCGTGTATTGTAATCGAATCTTACATGTATTTGAACCCATGTAGTAATCGAGTCTTACATGTGTGCAAAATATATATATATATATATATATGTATATATATATATATATATATATATATATGTATGTATTCAAGTTCAGGATTGTCGATTGGCACAATGTAATCGGGTTATGCCATGTAATCGAATGATACATTGTATTCAAGGATCTGGCCATGTATGCGAGTGTAGACCTTGCAATCGAATTAGACCATTGTATTCAAATTGTATGTATGTATTCGAATCCTTATATTGTATTCGATTTGTTTAGTGTATTCGAATATAGCCTTGTAATCGAATTTAACAGTGTATTCGAATGAGCTGTATATTGTAATCGAATATAGCATTGTATGCGAGTATGTGATTGTATTCGACGAGTTGTACATTGTATTCGAATGCCTGTAACAGTTTGGTCCTTTAGGGACGTTTTTCACAACTTTAATACCTTATTATGGTCATATATCATCCTATAACCGTTTCCTTAACCATGTTCGGCTAAAACTTAACCCGGTTATCCATAAAGCTTGAACCTTTATGGGTTTAAAACATTCAAAAGCTAGATATAGGGTTTCCTTATGAGCCGTATATATCCAAGAGTTCGTTATGTCCATTTTTAACCATCAAGTTTATAAATTTATGAACCATCCACACCCGATCTACTCTAGGGTTAAGTCTCATGGCAAACCGTTCATAAAAATGTAATCTTTAAGATAAAGAACGTACCTTTATGTGTTATTTACGTCACGGCTATCTTGATATGAAATACTAATCTTGTATCTAGCTTGTATAGCCAAAATCTTCAAGAACTTAAGCTTGTTCGGGTCTTGAATCCTCCTCTTCTTCTTGTGGCCGTGAATGTGCTTGTGTGTGTGTGTGTTTTGGAGTGTGTAGAGAATAAGGAAGATGGAAATGAGGGTTTTTGGGTTTTAGGGAGGTTTAAGGGAGTATTTATACTCTCTTAAGCCCATGGACCTAAGGCCCATCCCATCCCTTATTCCATCTTTCCCCACCCAAGTCCATATTCTTATTATATTTAAGTTTAATTAAATTATAACACACATTTAACAAACACAAATTTCCTTTATTTATTATTATAACATTTAGTATGTTACAAGTCTTCCCTCCTTAAAGAGGTTTCGTCCCCGAAACCTAACTATTACTAAAACAAATCTGGGTAAAACTTGCGCATCTCTTCTTCAACTTCCCAAGTAGCGCTGATCCTTAGCGATGCTTCCATATCACTTTCATTAAGGGTATAACCTTGTGACGACGTTGCTTTTCCTTGCGGTCCACTATCTCTACTGGCTATTCAATGCAGTTCAGTTGTTCATCAACCTCAATATCCACCAATGGCACATGAGACGTGTCATCAGCTAGACATTTCCTCAGATGAGAAATATGGAAGGTTGAATGAATTCCTTCCAACTCCTCGGGTAAGTCTAGATTATAAGCCACTTCACCCACACGATCCATAATCTTAAATGGTAAAATGTACCTTGGACTTAGCTCACCTCTCTTCCTAAAACGAATAATTCCTTTCCAAGGCGAGACCTTGAGCATCACATTGTCACCAACGTTAAACTCAATCGGTCGTTGCCGCTAATCAACATACGACTTTTGTCGGTCTTGAGTAGCTTTCATTCTTGCCTTGATCGGATCGAACCTTGTAGAGGTTTCTCGAACAACTTCTAAGCTTCCCATCTCCTTCTGACCAATCTCTCCCCAACATACCGGGGTTCTACATCGTCTACCGTAAAGCATCTCAAACGGCGACATACCAATACTTAAATGGTAGTTGTCGTTATAGGAGAACTCTGCCAGATGCAGATGATCATCCCAACTTCCTTCAAAGTCTAAAACATAAGCACATAGCATATCCTCAAGGGTTTGGATCCTCCTTTCAGACTGCCCATCTGTTTGAGGATGATACGTCTTACTGATGTTCAATCTCGATCCTATAGCTTCATGAAACTTCTTCCAGAATCTCGAAGTAAACCGAGTATCTCTATCAGACACGATCGACAGTGGCACTCCATGCTTAATCACAACCTCCTTTATGAACAAACTTTCTAACGTGTCTGATGAGATAGCCTCTCGTATAGGCAGAAAGTGAGCACTTTTGGTCAAACGGTCCACAATCATCCAAATGGTATCATGATGCCTAGCTGTACGAGGTAGCTTAGTTATGAAATCCATGGTTATGTGTTCCCATTTCCAATCAGGTATCTATAAAGGCTGCATCTTCCCATAAGGCTTCTAGTGTTCAGCTTTAACCTGTAAATAAGTTAAGCACTTACCGACATAATCTACTGCATCATTCTTCATACCCGGCCACCAATAGTCTCTCTTCAAGTCTTGGTATATCTTAGTGGATCCCGGATGGATTGAATATCTTGATTATGAGCTTCATCTAAGATTCGATCTCTAAGATTTCCATGGCGTGGAATCCACAAACGGTCAAACCTAGTCTTAACGCCATGAGTGTTTTCAATCAAATTGTCTTGCTGACCGAAAATCCTTTCCTTCTTCACTTGTCCTTCATCTTCCAGCACTTCCATCTGTACCTTGACGATTTCTTCTAAAAGACTTGAGTTCATAATCAACTGGTATGACTTCACTGTTGCAATGACTTCCTCATTCTTATAGCTTAGCGCGTCGGCGACCACATTAGCTTTACCAGGATAGTACTTAATATCGCAATCGTATTCCTTTATCAACTCTAGCCATCTTCTATGTCTCATGTTCAGCTATTTCTGCTCGAAAAAGTACTTTAAACTTTTATGATCTATGTAAATAGTACACTTAGTACCATACAGATAATGTCTCCATATCTTGAGAGCATGCACTACTGTTGTTAGATCTAGATCATGCGTCGGATAAGTACTCTCGTGAACCTTCAACTGCGTGGACACATAAGCTATAACCTTTCCTCGTTGCATCAACACGCAATCTAACCCACGATGCGAAGCATCAGTACAAACAACCAAATCCTCATCACCGTCGCGTAAAGCAAGGATTGGAGCTTGCGTGAGTCTTTTCTTTAATTCCCCAAAAGCTTCCTCTTGGAACTTACCCCAATTGAATACTACGACTTTCGGGTCATACCGGTCAACGGTGCAGCTATCTTGGAGAAGCCTTCGATTAATTTCCTATAATAGCCAGCTAACCCTAAGAAGCTTCGTATGTGAGTCGGATTCTATGGAGTCTTCCAATTCGTTATCGCCTCAATCTTAGTTGGGTCCATGGTAATCCCTTCAGGAATGATCACGTGACCTAGAAACTGTACTTCTCTTAACAAGAATGTGCACTTCTAAAACTTAGCGTACAACTTTTCTTTCCTCAGAGTCTCCAATACTTCTCTCAGATGCTCAGCATGATCAAACTCGCTCTTTGAATAAATCAACATATCATCAATGAAAACGATAACTGACTTATCCAACATCGGCCGACACACCTTATTCATTATGTCCATAAACGCTGCTGGAGCATTTGTTAAACCAAATGACATCACGAGGAACTTGTAGTGTCCATACCGCGTTCAGAATGTTGTCTTAGGGATGTCTGCCTCTTTCACTTTCAGCTGATGATAGCCTGATCTGAGGTCTATTCGTGAGAACCAACTTGAACCTTGCAGCTGGTCAAACAGATCATCAATCTGTGGCAAAGTATATCTATTCTTTACCATAAGCTTGTTCAACTCACGATAGTCTATGAACATTCTCATACTTCCATCCTTCTTCTTGAGAAATAACACCGGTGCACCCCACGAGAAAACACTAGGTCTTATGAAACCTTTCTCGAGGAGTTCTTGCAGTTGGGACATCAATTCCTTCATTTCGGATGGCGCTAGACGGTAAGGCGCTTTCGCGACGGGTTGGTGTAACATCCTAAATTTTCATATTTAATAAAAGAAAGTCGCGTTTAGTTATCGGGCCTAAATGAGTAATTAATGCTAACAAGGAAAATATCATGGGCTTGGATTAATTATGGTGGATTAAAGGGTAATGGGCCTTAGGTCCATGGGCTTTAAGAGATATAAATACCCCTTAAACCAACCTAAAACCCTAAACCCTCATTCATTTCCATCCTAATCTCTACACACTCAAAACACACACACCCTACACCACCATAACCACCTTACGGCCGAGAGAGAAAGAGGGAAAGCAAGATCGAGCGATTGGAAGATCTTTGCTATACGAGCCATACACAAGATCTAGAGTCCATAAGCAAGCTAACCGAGACTGAAAGGTAAGCCGTTTTACTTTAAAGTTTACGTTTTTATTAGCGTTTAGCCTTGAAACTTAGAAAGAGAATAGATCGGGTATAAACGGAATGTAAAGTTGCGAAATTGATGCTAAAACGAACCTAATGAGCCCGCGAACATAAATGGTTCGTTGAAGGTAAACCGTAGATCTTGTATTGAACGTTTTCAAACTTAAAGATCCAAACTTTATGCGTTTTCGGGCCAAATAATATCCAAAACGCCCATAAGAATGATCGCGGGTTGGTTAGATGTCATACCCAAGGATTTCACGACGAACGATGATGTTTATGGGGGGGGGGATTAGGGACGAACTGTGGCTGCAGCTGGATAACTTCGCCGCAGCCAAGTTCGCTACCAATTAACTTCGCCCCAGTATGTTCGCCTGCATGTTCGCCTAGTATGTTCGCTGAGCAAAGTTCGGCAAACTGTAACTTCGCCTAGTGATAAGTTCGTCTAATGATAACTTCGCCTAAGGCTAAGTTCACTAATGTTTAACTTCGCCTAAGTTAAGTTCGCTAATATGCAACTTCGCCACTGGTCAAGTTCGTTAATGTTAAGTTCGCTACTAGCTAAGTTCGCTTAAGTTAAGTTCGGTAACGATTCGGATAGCGAATCAGACTTAAATCGTTACGAAGATTGAGTTAACGAATTAGAGAATAAATTAAAATCCCAATGAAAAATGTGTTAAGACAGTTAATGTAAATAAAAATTTTCCAAGCTGACCTGGCAGCTCGACCCCAGCCAGGGGCTCTGCCCCTTGGACCCTGCTAGGGGCTGTCTAGGCAGTTGAAAGTCCATGAGAGTACTTATCCAACGCATGATTTAGAGCTAGCAGCAGTAGTGCATGCCTTAAAGATATGGAGGCATTACCTGTATGGTACTAAGTGTACTATTTATACGGATCATAAAAGTTTAAAGTATTTCTTCGAACAGAAAGAGCTGAACATGAGACAGAGGAGGTGTTTGGAGTTGATTAAGGATTACGACTGCGACATTAAGTACTATCCTGGTAAAGCTAATGTGGTTGCCGACGCGCTAAGTCGTAAGAACGAGGAAGTCATTGCAATAGTGAAGTCATACCAGTTGATTATGAATTCAAGTCTGTTTGATGAAATCATCAAAGTACAGTCTGAAGTGTTGGTAGATGAAGGGCTAGTGAAGAAAGAAAGGATTTTCGGTCAGAAAGACGAGTTGATGGAAAACACTCATGGTGTTAAGATTAGGTTTGACCGTATGTGGATACCACGCCATGGAGATCTCAGAGGTCGAATCTTAGATGAAGCTCATAAGTCAAGATATTCGATTCATCCAGGAACTACGAAGATGTACCAAGATTTGAAAAGAGATTACTGTGGCCAGGCATGAAGAATGATGTAGTAGATTATGTCAGTAAATGCCTAACTTGCTTGCAAGTCAAAGCAAAACACCATAAACCTTATTGAAAGATGCAGCCTCTAGAGATACCAGAATAGAATTGGGAACACATCACCATGAATTTCATAACTAAGCTACCTCGTACAACTAAGCATCATGATACCATATGGGTGATAGTGGACCGTTTGACCAAAAGTGCTCACTTTCTGCCCATACGAGAGGCCATCTCGTCATAAACGTTAGCAAATTTGTTCATAAAAGAGGTTGTGGCCAAGCATGGAGTGATGTTATCGATCGTGTCTAATAGAGATACTCGATTCACTTCGATATTTTGGAAGAAGTTCCATGAAACTATGGCAACGAGATTGAACATCAGTACGGCGTATCATCCTCAAACCGATGGACAGTCTGAAAGGACGACCAAAACCCTTGAGGATATGCTACGTGCTTATGTTTTAGACTTTGGAGGAAGTTGGGATGATCATCTGCATCTAGCAGAGTTCTCCTATAACAACAGCTACCATTCAAGTATTGGTATGCCACCGTTTGAGATGCTTTACGGTAGACGATGTAGAACCCCGGTGTGTTGGGGGGGGGGGGGAGATTGGTCAGAAAGAGATGGGAAGCCTAGAAGTTGTGCAAGAAACTTCTTCAAAGTTCGATCAGATCAAAGCAAGAATGAAAGCGGCTCAAGACAAACAGAAGTCGTATGCTGATAAGCGTCGACGACCGATTGAGTTTAACGTTGGTGACAATGTGATGCTCAAGGTCTCGCCTTGGAAAGGAATAATCCGTTTTAGAAAGAGAGGGAAGTTGAGCCCGAGGTACATTGGACCGTTTAAGATTATGGATCGTGTGGGTGAAGTGGCATATAAGCTGGATTTGCCCGAAGAGTTAGAAGGAATTCATTCAACCTTCCATGTCTCTCATCTGAGAAAGTGTCTTGCTGATGACACGTCGCAAGTGCCATTGATGGACATTGAGGTTGATGAACAATTGAACTACATTGAGCAACCGATCGAGATAGTTGACCACAAGGAGAAGCAACTTCGTCACAAGGTTATACCTTTTGTGAAAGTGATAAGGAAGCATCGCAAGGGTTCAGATGCTACTTGGGAAGCTGAGGATGAGATGCGCAAGTTTTACCTGAATTTGTTTATGTAATAGTTAGGTTTCGGGGATGAAACCTCATTTCACATGGAGCCAGATGAACAATATATGCTTGGGAGCGTTTTCAGAATTTGCTTGCCCGTTGCTCACAGAATGGTCTGACACCTTGGGCTCTAGTGGAAAAATTTTACAACGGGCTGACATATGAAACACAAGTTCATTTTAACACTGCTGCTGGAGGTAACTTAATGGCAAGGAAGAATGTCACCGAATGTAACGAGATGTATGAGAGCTTCGCTCAATTGTACCTCGCCAAAAGACCACAATGCGGGAATTCCACTTCCGTTAGCAGTACATCCTCATCCGCTCGAGGTGTACACCAGGTTAATCTGGATACTAGTGTGGCTGCTGCTTTGGAATCATTAGCCTGAGAGGTGAAGGAGCTGAAGGCCAAGATGGACAGGTGTGAGTTTTGTAGGGGTGAACATGGTACGTTGGAGTGCCCGGTGATGAATCAACAGGTCGATTTTGTTGCTGGTCAGAATAGGTTTCCCAACAATTACAACAACAACAACAATCAGAGTTGGAACACCTACAAGAACCCGAATCAGAATAATTTAAATTGACGTCCGTCCGGTGCACCACCCGGATTTCAAAATTCTTATGCTCCAGGACAAGGTCAGTATTTCAATAATAATAACACCGATTGTACTAATGTTCAAAATAATGTGCAGGATTCGAATGGTGGAATTGGACGTTTGGAAGAGATGATGAAGCAAATCCTGGAGAGAGACCAAGCTACACAGAAGAAGTTTTCCGAGCATGACCTCCTTTTTAAAAATCAACATTCTGCTATTTTTGATATTCAAGGGACTGTCGGTGATATTGCTCGTCGTTTAGAAGAAAGGCCTCCAGGTCAGTTTTGGGGTATTCCTCAAACTAATCCGGCTGCTCAATTGAAAGCCATCTCCACCCGTAGTGGTAGGGTTTTTGGTCCGGAGAAAGTTAGTATAGAAGTTGAGAAAATGGGGATGATGAGAGGGTAGATGAGGAGATAGAGGTAGAGGCTCCGGGTAAGTCACAAGGTACAACACCAATTATTGAGCCACAAGTTAAGAAGAAGCCGGTTGGAGTCCGGCCACCACCCCACATCACTGACCCTGCCTATGTCCCATATCCCGCCCGTCTAAAGCATCAAAAGTATACGAAATATTACGGGCATTTTCTCAATATATTTAGCTAATTGAATGTCAAACCTCCCTTTCGTCGAAGCCCTCCAACATATGCCTAAATACGCAAAATTTTTGAAAGACCTTCTTAAAAGAAATGATAAGTTGGAGGAGCTGTCGACTGTTCCACTAAATGGAGAGTGTTCTGCAGTAGTTCTTAATAAAGTACCGGAGAAATTACCCGACCCCAGTGTTTTTACCATTCCATGCCTTTTCGGAAGTGATACGACATGTCAAGCATTGGCCGATCTTGGTGCTAGTATAAACCTCATGCCGTATTCTTTATATGAAAAGTTGGGTCTCGAAGAGCTCACCCCTACTCGTATGACGTTGTCTTTAGCTGATCGTTCCGTTAAGTATCCGAGGGGTGTTGTGGAAAATTTGCTCGTTAAGTTAGATAATTTGGTTTTCCCTGCGGATTTTGTTGTTTTAAATATGGAGGCCGACGAGAGAGTTCCTATCATTTTGGGTCGTCCATTTTTACGTACTGCTAGGGCAATCATAGATGTGTTTAGATAACTCTTAGAGCCGGCGATGAAAGTGCCACTTATTTGGAAAAGTCCATGAGACATCCGAGTGGTCAAGACGGTCTTATCGATCCATGTCATCCAGTTTACTCGATAGAATCATTTATCTCGGGCATGGATCCTCATCTTGACGATTCCCATTAGGTGAAAATTAGTGTGGGGAAGGAGAGAAAGGTTTCGAGTTCTCGAGAAATGGTGAAGTGTGTTAGAGAAATTGGTGGTGGTAAGCGAAAGATTGAGATGGTTCGTGGAGTTAGAAAGAAGAAGACCAAGATTGATGAATGGTCGGATCGTGATTCGATATCTTTCAGGGCATTGGAGTTCTACCGAGGTGGAGGAAGCTCCACTCGGTCCGCCACGTGATTCGTATAACATGGGTTCTTGAGTGAAAACTCAAGTGTAGAGTTTGTAAATTTTCTTTTATTTTATTTTTATTTTTATTTGAGTCACTAACGTTAGTTTTTCATCGTTTCGTTGCATCGTCGAGTCGTTTCAAGGTATCATCACCATCATGGAGAGAGGAATTTATGAGAATTCAAGAGGTGCCAGGTAAGTTTTACACGTGAATATGACATAAAATGGGCATAACAAAGACTTGGTAATTTTCTTGAAATTTTTTTAAGGAAAATAGGGGCAAAAAACGAAGTAACTTTCTGTTAAGAGTTCCTGTCGTGCCGCGCGACAGGGTATCTTTCTTCCCTCCGCGCGACGCGGAGGAGGTGACTGTCAGGCAGGCGCCGCGCCGCGCGAGCCAGGAGCCCATCCCTGGTCGCGCAGCGCGGCCAGACTACACAGTCAATTTTTTTTATTTGTTATTTCTTGTTCATTCCTTGTGCTTTTATTTAGGTGTGATTCCTTGTGTATAGTTTGGTATTTTGAGTCATGTTTTTTGGTCTAGTTGTCCGAGTCTTGTATGAGTCATCGAGTTGCTAACGTTAGTTTCTGTAGTTCGACTTTGTTTTTGCATTTTTAAGTGTTACCAGCTTGAATATTGAATGAGCTAGAGAAACAATCCCCAAGGAATAATTTATTGAAAAAGATAAGTGTGGGGATGGAGCAGCTGAGCCGTATACTTTATTGTTTTCTGCTAATTATTCATGTGTTATTTTTCGGTTGATGTGAAATATTTTAATTGCATAATATCTATCATTATGATAAGATACATTTTTAGATATATTTGTTTTGTTTTGCCGCTTAAGTTCGTGAGAGAAGGAGTTACCATTTGCTGAGCACATTCGTAGTTGGAGGGAATTCATGGAAGAAGACTTTGGCATCATTTTCATGTGCATATTACCAGCTAAGTCTTTTCCATTATCTAGTTTATTAACTTTTTAGTTTGTATTTTGTTTTTAATTTTTAAGTTTTTAGATTTTTTTGTAGTCACACTTTATTTTTATTTTTATTTTTATTTTGAGTCGTCCTTATCCTTGCATTGAGGACAATGCAAAATTTAAGTGTGGGGATAGGATAGTTGAGTCGTAGTTTAAATTGATTTTGTTTTAAAAATAAATAAATAAATAAATAAAATTGAAAAAATGTCCATTGAATCTAGTTTTTTGCGTTAAAGTGGGAGATGATGATATTTATCGGAAATTGTTTTTTAAACTACTAATAATATGAGATAAATAAAAGAAAACGCACTTAACTTAGGATGTGTCGGTAAGCTCAGCCTTGAAAATGAAATGGCAATTTGATAAAATAGGTCCGAAATCTCTTGTAGGTAAAGCGTTTTGTCCGTGGAAGATAAGTAATGAAAGTTCGGGCCATACTCAAGCCTCAATTCTTGGTATGAAAAGTGGAAATATTATAAAGTTTGAAAAGTTTAAAAAATTGAATACGTTATCATATGATGCTTGGGTAGGTTTAACGTTAGAGTATGCCGTGTAGCCTGTGATATAAATCTTAAACTGCTAGTTTTAGTGTTTTACACATCATTGGCGTATGGTTTTATAACCTTAAATCTTGTATTGATAGGATGCCCCAGGTCCGGAGACTATGGGTCTGTATGCCGATTATTCATCTGGGTATTCACAATTCCAAATGGGGTTGTGAATATTTAAAATAAAGCTATAAAAGAGCAAACCCGCAGATTTCTGCCACATAAGTCTTTAAACATGATCACAAAAAGTACAAAGGTACAAATGCATTACAGACTTGATCATCCATGCTGTTAGCCATGTGGGATCCCCTTGCTCGCGTCTCATTACCATTAAGAAACGGACCACAGGGGGCACGCTACATGTAAGCCCTACAGATGAAATTTTGCATACTCACCTATGGCGATGGTTCGGTGTATTGCTTGATAACGGGGGTATGTCATGTTGTGGGGAACACTAACTATAAATTAATTGTACCTTAATCATATCTAATGGCTGCTTGGTAGACATTGATGCTTAAGCTTAGGTGGATAAACAATACCCTTGATCGTCTTAACTATTCATAAAAAATAGAGCAATAAAAGTTTTAAATCTGCTAATTTTGAGGTTTAAGTCATGTTAGGGTGGTCTGGTCCGGTAAAAGCTGAAAATAAGCGGGTCTTAATTGTGTACACCACTGAGTAATATTATTGTCGGATCTTATTTGTCCCGGTAAAGATTAAGTCATGGGCTTAAGTGGACAACAATATCGGTGATCGCAGTTTTTGCGTTTATCTAAGCTTTAAAACTTAATATATATGTTTGTAAGACTGTAATTTTCCGATTCTGATCCAACTGCATCAGACTTTTTCAGGGACAAAAAAAGAGTAAGTGTGGGGATATTTTATATAAGTCTATTTATACATCTCGAATCCCTTGTAAAGTTATGTTTATTTAAGGTTTTGAGTTCGGTTTAGTTCGTGTTTTGTTAATCTTTTATTATTTAAAGTTTTGAGTCAAGTATTATATATTTATCGTGTTTTAACTCTTTTATGTTCGTGTTTGCCTGTCAATGATTATATGGTTTAGATCACTAATGTCTTGTTACGTTTTCATATAGATGGTGGCCTGGTGGTCAAGGAAAAGAAGTTCTAGAAGTTTCTCATTGTCACTTGGAGTTCAAGGAAGAAGATTAATCAAGATATTGCAAGATCTAACAAAAAACAAGAAAATCTCAAAATTCCCTCCGTGTAAGCGTCGCGCCGCGCGACTGGGGAGGCCTAGCCTGTCGCGCGGCGCCTAGGCCCTCTGATCAGCCCGTATTTTTGTCCATGTTGTTACTATAAGGTGTTATAAACCTATCCGATTCTATTGACTATTGCAGCTGATTTTGGGAGAATTATTAAGGTTTTGGAGGAGTTTTGAAGCTAGGAATCAAAGAGGATCATAGAGCTTTCATACGAGTGTTCAAGGGTCGATTTAGACGGGTTCTCTCGTTCTTTTTCATTGTCTTTGTTCATTATTTTTCATGAATCTACTCTTTGTTCTTTGGTTTTGTTATTTGTCTTTGATTATGACTATGCTAGGCTAGACTTCATGTCTACCTAGGTTTGATGAACATGTTTGACGCTTGATTCTTGCTTTGGACTATTGTTTTGATTACGGGTTTGTTGATTTAATAGTAAAAGACTTGATTTTGTTTTCATGATGCATATGAGTGTTTATTATCTTGGTTGATTATAATTATTGCTTCATATGGATCTTGTTTTCTATTGATTGTGTTCATTAGATATTAGGGTTCATGTTTAACCATTACTTGGTGTTTTGATTATTGTGATTGAATAAGCCTATTAGATCATAGAGGCTTGTTAATCGTTGATTAGGATTTTAAATGTTTCTCTAAATTCCAATAGCTGTAAGGTGAGAAGTTGTTCATGTGTCTTGGTCAATTGCATTCTAGGTTAGATTGGTGACAGTATTCTTGCTTAGTTATTGTGTTGATCCTTGTTCATGATGTCATGATAAGCTTAACAAGTTATCTGGGGTTTAGTGTTTCGTGAGATCGCTTGCTTTAGATACTATTAATTAACCCTATTTGATAACTGTGAGGAAATCAATATAACTGATTGCTTAATAATCTAATAATTATTCTTTGGGATGTCGTTTGATTCGGTCAAGGGTCCTCTAGGGTTTGTTAGATGAATATGTTTAGAAATCAGTTTTCATATCATGTTATTTGTCCATTGCTTGATGATTGTTGATGCATGGGATTCTTACCTAGGTAGATTCATTCTCTTATTGGTTTCGATCTTGAGTTTGATTGTTTTTTTTTAGTTTACTTGTTTTTTTAATTTCTTAGTTTAATATTAGTTTAAAAGCCCCCTTAAAACATTAATAATAAAGAGTCGTGTCGTAAGTCGAGTCTAATTAGTTAATTGATGTAATTTATAGAGTCATGTGGGTTTGATATTCCGGACTTACTTAGCTTTAATACAATTTATCGGTTCACTTGCCGGTGTTTTATGTAGTTGAGTCTCGGGTCTTGTTTTTATTACTTGTTTAATTTAGTTAATATTTAATTGACTGTTTGCACCACATCGTTGTCACTGTATTGAAAAACTCGTGGACTCATTTTGGTGTTAACTTGAGCAGTAGCACAACATGATTTAACATATTGCAGATTAGTGCAAAGGGAGTATGGTCAAAATAATTTTTAAACATATTATTTACATAATGGCAATCTAGGCATTTCTATTCAAGAAACATATAATTTTAAAATTCTAACATCAGGTAGCATTAATAGTAGTGTTCAGAATTCGAGTCAATATTTGGTTTTTAAGGGTAAATTGGTCAAGAGTACATCATTTTTTTATTCGAGCTGCAAAATAGTGCGCATCTTTAGTTGGAACTTCAAGTTTAACTAATTGTTAGCCAAATTGTCAACCGGAGACCAGGGGTAGTTTTGGAAATATCAAACAAATTTTGTGCAAGTCCCGGATATGGATCTTTCAATGTGATATCACGTAAACCCGTTGTTAGGCGGAATCTAACAATGGATTGATTCAATATAACACTAAAAAACACAATAAACACGAGAATGCTTCAAAACACATGTTTTATTCAACGTCGGGTGCTTAAGCCCTTTAACAGTGATTACAATGATGATAATAACAAACTCTCTCATCTCTCACTGTTTGACCACGACCAAGCCTTTAATAAATACACCAACAAACCCTAAGCCCACTTGTAAACTAAGCTCACCGAAATCATTGATTTCGGTTTACATTATATAGCCCAAAACCAAAGTCCAAACATACTAAGAGTATACCATTAAATATTGCTCAACAATCTCCCCCTTGGTTTACCGCTTGATCTTTAATCTTGCTCAAGTACGTCAGTATCAGCTTCCTTGTACGCGCCTGCCCATAAACCTATTCGTATGATTCATCTCACCATTCCAGTATACCCCTTAGCAGCCGGCTCATAAAGTGGTTCAGCCAGAATCTGAAAGCCGCTAAGGGTCTTTATGTCCTTTTCACCGAACTTCAGTAAATCTCTTGGACCAACAATACGATATCGTCCTTTATCTAGCCTTATAATGACAGTAGCCGTCTCACCATCATAGGTTTAAAACTTCATTTCATCAAGAGCACCCTCAGGAAATCTCTTGGTGATCGGAATGGACGTCACTTTATTAGTTGCAGGCCACATCACATTCAACATTGTCTTGTTAGTACAAGGATCACGTACCCCCTTCGCTTTCTTAAGGAAAGACTTAGCAGTAGGCATATTGGGGAATCCTCTTTCAACATGGTTGTTCAAGTAGTTACAGAAATTTACGGCCTTTGGATCATTGCTTGGATTGCGGAAAGGTGTGTGTACCAGATCACTTAAGTTAAACTTTGTACACGAACCAAAATCTTTCATATTTTTATAGTATACCGTGTTCTCAGATTTACGTTTGACCCACCATATTTCTTTATCACTATCATATCCCCAAGAAATGACCCCAGAACGATCAGTATACTTGTAAGAGAAACCCTTTTGAATCTCCATGACGAACTTTTCAGAACGATTGGAAGATTCTACGTTCCGATTGGTGTTCTTTCTGATCAGTATCTTTCTTTTTTTCCTTTCCATTTGTTCAGCGGTTTTTGATGGAGCGGACAAGTATTTCTCCAGTTGCACAGACGTATCAATATTTGAAGCATGTCGCATATTGGAACCGCTATCAACAGGGATATCTTGATTATCACCGCCAACCCTTTCACTGCTATCATCACCATTTTTAAAGTCATCTCCAAATCTTTTAACAAGCTTTTGTTGGAGGTCGAGATATAAAGCTGTAAGACCACCCATGTTCGCTTGAAGCTCTTGAATTTTAGAATCTTTATCTGCATTACTGGTGTCAAGTTCTGGAATACGTACATCCTTCACCAATGAGTCTTGGTCAAGTTCAAAGACCCTGTGTTGTAAGGTGTGTACGTCAACTGGTTCAGCTTCTAGTGCAATACCCTTGCCCTTATCTTGTAAGAATTTGTCTTGCATGGCGAGGATATGAGCAATCTTGTCAACTTCACTTGAACTTTCTTGAACGATCGGGTCAGACGATCTAGATGGATTAGTGGTAGACTGGATATGTGCCTCGAATTCAGACTCTAATGTCAACAAAGATCTGATCTTGAGTTTGTTGGTCAGCAACAGACGGGCCTTGATTAGATTGAGCTTCAACAGTAACAGGCTTAGTATTTATTGGTTGATTGGTTGGTGTAAGATCACTATCCAGCACACCCGGTCTTGGATCTTTCTTTCAACATTTACGTGGAATAAGATCGGTGGCTGGATCTTCTTCAGTATCATCTTTATTATGTGTCACAAATACTGATTGAGAAGGTTTCAATGCAGTCAACCGGAGCTTCTCTTTGAAAGTCTCAAAATCTTTAACTTGTTCAGCAGTAGATAGATATTGTTGTACCTGGTGTTCAGTCTCCATATGTTGTGGTGGAGAGCTATCAGACTCATCATCATCAGAAATGGTTTCAAAGGCAGTTGTGGGCCTTTGAAACAAAACCACATGTTCCTCAGCAATAGTGGCACTAGTAATAGCAGCATCCTCGGTTTCAGCAAACTTTCCAAACTTTACCAACTGATGAAGTCCCTGATAAACTACCTTGGCTCCTTTTCTCGATTGCTTCATCAACCCAAAATTATTAGGACCCATAGCTTTCAAGTCGAGCATCTCTACAGATTTAGTCAAGTCAAAGTAATGAAAGTCGAAAATCATCTGTAGAAACCTCGAGTACATTAAGAACATCTCCTTCTTCTTCCTCTTGAGGTTGCTTATCATTTCATCAAACACGAACTTGGAATTATTGTAGTTCCAATCCATGATCAAAGCAACTACGTCAGACATTTGGGTGTGGCTAATCTCATCAGAACCTCCTTTTTGTCCAGATACATACGTGAAGAAAGTGTGAATCAAGAACCTCTAGTATGGATGAAAAAACTTCATAATGGCCGCAGGGTAGATTCTCTCGTATCATATTCTTTAAACAATTTATGCCACTGCCTCAGTATAATTCTCTGTAGGTAATCAGGTTGATCCCCGAACAACAACACATCACGAATGATAGCCTCAGAGATGATAATAGGATTCTTATGGATCTTTGACTCAATAATAACAACCCCCCCCCCCTAAACACCTCTTTGATTAATTGAAGCATGATTCCAGAAATCAGTCACCATCTTCTTACAGATAACAGGGTCCTCTCGTAAAGCATGAGAAATCCTGTACGTGTTTAGGCCCACTATCATTGATTTGAACTCCTTGTGAGCTAGAGGAGTATCAAAAAGGCATCCAACAATATTGTGTGTGTCTACAAACTTCAAAGGTGCTTGATTAGCCATGACTGCAACAAACGAGTCAACTTAGAGAGATATTTATTTAAATACATAATTAGTAATCTTTGTAATTTATATCTTGTAAAATGGACAACTTGATTATAGTATAGACCAAATATATAAATACTGAAACATAAACCCTTTTATGTAAATTTGTCCAAATAATATTAATGATAATCTAACTAAAAGTGTTTTCTGTCCAAATATGGGAGTTTTCGGTCCACATAAAGATTTTTCGATCAATAATGACAGATTTGGGTCCAAATAATAATTTTTTGTTCACAAAGAACCCTTGACATCCGAGAACACATGTTCTCGTTTAACCAGATGAGTTTTTGGTCAAAATTTGACCGAGAACTCTTGAGATCTCTGTTGATCTCAGGAGTTCTTTAGTTGACCAGAGGTTTTCGGTCAACTAAATCGGAGAACCAAAGATCTCGAGAACATCGATGATCTCGGACGTTAAACCCTTGAGTCCGTCCTCGAATTTCGTGTCATCTTCCCAAACACACCAAACACCATTGATGAACAAGCCTGCAACTCAAGAAACTCATAATATGGTTCAACCATTAAAATCATTCATCACAATCACATAATATAAGTTAACCATGACAAATACATATCAAGACTCAAACACCGTTTAGGCTCAAAACATAGCAAGAGCCTTCTCATCCTCTTCAATCTTTTCAAAATCCACGTCGTAGTACATTTAGACGGGTTTAACAACTACTTCATCACTATTTTCTCTATGATAAGTGATAGGTTGAGGAGCCCTGACAATGCTTCTCCAAATCTTCGCGTCCTTCATCTTCACATACTTCCCGAACATGAACTTCCACTCATCAAACCCATCATGAGACAGTCGACGGGGTACACGAGTAGTAGTTCCCATGATGGAATCCAACTCTTTATGCAAGACAGCATTTGACGATGTGTTACTTAATTGGTCCATTCTAAACTATAGTTTTAATAAACAGTCCAATATAACCATCTAATAACTATGGCCCAATGAAACCAGGCCAAATTTCAACTAAGACCCAAGAACCCAAGAACAGAAAATCCAACATATGAACCTGAGAACCCTGAAGCTGAGCCGAGAACCCTGTATTTCGACCGAGAACACTTGAACAGAGAACACAGTAGCTGAAAATACACCAATAAACCCAAGAACGATGTATCTTGGCCGAAAACGTATTGCGGAGAACCCTTGTTATGTTAACCGAGAACGATCAAGGAAGCAGAGAACTATGGAATATGGTCGAGATCCTTGGTTGAAAACCGAGAAAGATCAAGAGATGCCGAGAACACTCAAAGGTTGCCGAGAAGAATCAAACCCTTGACTTGGTAAACTTGGTAAACAAATCAAATCCTGAGAAATCAGAGATTTGAATTTTAACCAAAGATCAAGTCAAATATACCCCAAAAATGGCTCAACTAAGTCCGATGAACACGAAGAACACACTGGTCTTGATTTCCATAGAATTTCCAAGGAGCATTAACACAGAACACAATTCTGAATCAATGATATCAGCAACAACGATCCTATAATAGGTTTATAGGCTTTGATACCAATTGTAAGTCCCAATGAAGGATCTTTCAATGTGATATCACTTAAACCCGTTGTTAGGCGGAATCTAACAACGACATGATTCAATACAAATACGAACAAGCACAATAAACACACGTTATATTCAATGTCGGGTGCTTAAGCCCTTAACGGTGATTAAAATCTGAATGATAAACAACTCTCTCATCTCTCTCACTGTTCTACCGATTGCCAACCCATGATAACCTAGTTACAAGGTATATATAATGCCAAACGCCCTAAAGCCCAAAACCATACAAAAGCCCACCGAAATCCATTGATTTCGGTATTACAAGTTAGCCCAAAATGAAACCCAGCATGATAAAGTATAAACCATTAAGTAGCGCAATAATGAAAACGATGTTATACTATGACACAGGGATTGGTTTTCATGCCAATACTTCGAAGCTTAAAAATCTTGAGGATTTTTCAAGATGGGATTTGAGATTTGGATCTCATTTGGGAGTGATTGATCCGGATTGTCTACGAAATCTAGAGCAAAATTATGTGAGACTGCTTGTTAATTCTTCTGGTTCCGGTCAAATGGAAAAACCTACTTCTCAAATGACAGCTGCTGAAAAGAAAGCCTATGATATTGAAGTGAGGACATTTTTCACATTGACAAAGGCTAAACTATAACTTATTTTCCATCAGTTTAGCCATATCAAGCAGGTTACACCATTGCATGCTTCTCTTTAAACTGGGAGTATGGGTAATAATTAGGAAAGCAAAAAATTAATGTTGAAGTTTTAGTTCAAGAATTTCATTCTCATGCCTCAAGAGACAGTTGGTGAGTTGTTAACAGTATTTTATCACTTGATGGATAAGTTAATTAGATTTAGGCTACATTTGGATGAAAAGGATAGAATTGATGCTCTAAAGAATGCTCTTCCAGATTTATACTCTGCCTATATTCTGATGCTAATAGAGAATGATTATTTCAAAACTCCAGTGTTAACAAGTATGGAGTATGATTTGAAATGTTAAAGCTCATCCGAAGCTAATCAAGATCCCACTCTATATGGTGGAGCACTACCTATCAAAAAAAGTGATTCTACTCTTATCTCAACTTTTTATGCACAATCAAGTCCATCTAGTGTTAGTGCTAGTTCGCTTTCTCCTCCCACTCCACCTTATGTAAACATGAAGGAAGCAAAATAACATTTTGCTTTCATAGGGGCTTTTAAGTCTTCATATGAACAATTGGTGGGGAGTAAAGTTGCAACTTGTGACATGACTGATGAAGACTATGACCAGATAAACCTTGATGATCTAGAACTCATGGATCTAAAATGGAACATGGCTATGATTGTTAGGAAGACCAAGAAGTTCATGGAGAGAACTGAGAATGATTTTCCGACCATGAGCAAAATAATTGGTTTGATAAGTTGAAGGTTAAATGCTATAAGTGTCAATAGTTTGGCCAATTTGCCAAAGAGTGTGATAGGGGTAGAATCGAGTAATGTCATGGTCACAAGGCTTAAGATAGAAACTCCAACCAGGAAGTATAATACCAATGAGTCAAAGGAGAAACCAAATGCTATAGAACCAACAAAGAAAAGTGAATCAAAGGTTATATTTGTACTAGAGGGAATTAATTGGTCAAGAAGACTATTGGGTGATGCGTCAAGTGAACTACATCAAGCTAACATGGCTGTAATTGTTCAAAATGAAGAGACTGTGGTTAATGATGTTGAGAAGTTAGTTGAGGAAAGTGGTCTAAGACTCATTCAGATATCTCAAGTGTTGATGAGAAGGAAACATTTGCTTGAATGGCTAAAATAGAAGAGCTTAATTTTAACTCTTGTAATTTTGTTTCTTCTGAATCTGAGAATCTAATTTCATCTGTTATTGATGAGTCTTAGAAACTTGAATCACTAGTACAAAATCGACTTTTAGTGACATACACCTCGTCAGGTCGATGCGAAACTTTCGAAAAAAAAGAGTCACCGTATGTATGCTTGAAAATTCCTGGAATGTTTTGGTGACGGTTTTAGCGGGCTTGCGTGACTATTGCATAGAGATTCACCTCTTTAGTCACACTAAACATAGCGTATGTCACAAAATATTAGTGACGTTTAATCGGAATGTGACCAAATGTCACTATTTGGTCAAATTTTTCGTTTATCACAAATGTAACTTTTTTTTTGTGATACCATAGATTAACATATGGTCACATATGGCAATTGTTTGTGTCACCATATCGCACATTCAGTGACATAACGTAACTGTGAGTAAATGCAATTTACAATGACAGTAAACATTTGTTTGTGTGACATTAAGTTTATGTTTATTAGTCACACTAATTAATTGTGTTACCATATGTTAAAGTTTATGGTGACAGTGACAATTACAATGTGTCACTAACGATAACTAATAGTCATGACAAACGTAACAAACATGTGACTAGAAGTAACAAATGGTCAGCTTCCATTTTATGATGTGTCACTAAAAATTTAAACTAACGAAATAGTTATTGATGTATAAGAAGTTTATGCTCACAACTTGAATATGGATGTGTGACAAATTATATATCATGGTCTTTTTTAATGGAAAAAAACATGTGACTAGAATTGCAATTTGGTGATTGTTCACTTTATTAGGTGTGACTAACGGTTAATACTAAGTAAATGTTAGTGAAGTCTAAGTAGTTTATAGTCACAATTCATTTTAGTAGGTGTGACTAAAATTTTTAATAATAAGGCAACGTTATTGATGTATAAGTATTTATTGTCACATCTCCAATTCGGATGTGTGATAAAATATATATTATGGTGATGGTAAATACATACAATTTGTGACTAGAAGTAACATATGTTAATTGTTCACTTTTTTTAGGTTTGACTAAATGTCCAATAGACAATCATCAATATTCATGTATAATTACTTTTTGGTCACATCTCCAATTTGGATGTGTGACAATATATATATTATGGTGATGGTAAATGCATACAATTTGTGACTAGAAGTAAATTTTGCTAATTGTTCACTTTGTTAGGTGTGACTAAATGCTCAATAGACAATCATTGTTATTGATGTATAATTTACTTTTTGGTCACATCTCGAATATGGATGTGTGACAAGTTATATATTATGGTAATGGTAAATGCATACAATATGTGACTAGAAGTAACACATGTTAATTGTTCACTTTGTTAGGTGTGACTAAATGTTCATTACTAAGGAAATGTTAATGAAGTGTAAGTACTTTTTAGTCAACATGTGACCATTACATATTACATTCTTTTAAGGAAACGTTAGTGTTGTCTTAGTAGTTTATAGTCACAAAAAAAATCTTTACAAAAGAGTGTGACTAAAGGTGTGTTAGGGTCATGTATTTATGTAACAATGTGACTAAAGGTTAAACAATAGTGACTCTAAAAATAATTCCTGACTTTATAGATCGGTATTATCCAGATTATAATTTTTCATTTTTGTAACATCCTAAAATATTCTAATAATAAATAATAAAGTTTCGTTAAATTGTCGGGTGTTAAATAATATTAACTAGCATCTAATAAGGAAAAGATCATGGACTTGGACTAATTAAGATGGATTAAAGGGAATGGGCCTTAAGTCCATGGGCTTTAAGGGATATAAATACCCCTTAAACCACCCTAAAACCCTAATCCTCATTCCACTCATCCATATTGCCTACACACTTCAAAACACACACCCTACACCTTACATACGGCCGAGAGAGAGAGAGACGGGATTCGAGTCCAAAGATCAAGCCAATCATTATTGGATCTTCACTATACGAGCTAGATACAATATAACCAAGAAAACCGCGACCACACCGATCGCATAAAGGTATGCCCTTTTACCTTAAATTTTATGTTTTTAGGATAGGTTAGCCTTGAAACTTAGAACGGGGATAGATCGAGTGTAAACAAAACGTAAAGTTATAAACTTGATGTTAAAACAAACCTAATGAAACCGTAAACATAAACGGCTCATTTAGATAAACCGTAGATCTAGTGTTAAACGTTTTTGAGCTTAGAGGTTCAAACTTTATACGATTACGGGCCGAATCTTATCCAAAAATGACCATGGGAATGATCGCGGGTTGGCTAAATATCATATTCAAGGATTTCACGACGAAACGGATACGAGTAAGGGGTTTTAGAACGAACAGAATCTACTGCTGAGCAACTTCGCCTGCAAGCCAACTTCGCCTGCAAGCCAAGTTCGCTGCAAGCCAAGTTCGCTGCAAGCCAAGTTAGTTGTTGCCAAGTTCGCCAGCGGGCAACTTCGTCTGCAAGTTAAGTTCGCCTAACGTTTAACTTCGCCAAGTTAAATTCGCCACTCTAAGTTCGCTCACGTGTAAGTTCGCCTATGAATATGTTCACTTGTAGTTAACTTCGCTTAATGCTAAGTTCTCTCGTATCTAACTTCACTTGTATACAAGTTGGCTTACAATTAAGTTCGCGTAAGTTAAGTTCAGTAACGAATCGGATGGCGAATCAGGCTTAATTCGTTATGAGGAATGAGTTAGCGAATTAGGAAATAAATTAAAATCCTAGTGAAAAATGTGTTAAGATAGTTAATAGAAAAATGTGTTAAGACAGCTCGACCCCAGCCAGGGGCTCTGCCCCTTGGACCCTGCTAGGGGCTACCGCCCCTAGACCCCGCTGCCAGGGGCGCTGCCCCCGGACCCCCGTTCGTTGTGGGTAATAACTAAGACTAGAAATACAATGTGAGTAGTAGTAGTTAATTGATACGTGTAATTATTATACAGTCAGCCGTGCGCAACTGAAGAAAGGGATTACCATTAATGGTGAACGTAGCCGCATTCAGGTGAGTTTCTTGCCCCATTTCCTTGTTATGTTTTCGGGGCTGTGTGCATACTCGACGTGATTGTTAATACATTTATCCTAAGTGATAAGTGTATGCCTTATGTGATTATGTGAACGGTAAGAATGATTGCTTGCCGGTACGTGAACGATCTTCGGATATTGCACGTACTGTCAAGCTATAATGCTGTGTATGAAATATGAATGACATGTATGTAGGTTATGAATGAATGTAAGAGATAGACAGGTAGAAAAGGGACCAGATCCTAATAATATCTGTGATGGTAGGGACCAGACCCTAATAATATCTGTGATGGTAGGGACCAGACCCTAATAATATCTGTGATGTTAGGGACCAGACCCTTATAATATCTGTGAGGTTATAGGGCGGAAGGCTCTTTAAATAGGATGGATAGTTACGTAAGACAAGTAAGTATGAATAATGTACACCCCTTCGGGCGTGTGTGCAAGTATGTGAACTGATTGCATGTTGTATGATTAACTAGAACTCACTCAGCGTAGCTGACTTTTAGTATGCACGCAGGTGAGTAGAATGAGGCAGCTCGCTTGAGGGGACACGTGGCATTGAATAAGAGGCTGGCATCGGAAGGCTCAAGAAGTTTAAGTTTAATGCTTTGATTTATTTTGAAAGACGAGATGTTGTTTTAAGACAAGATATGGTTGTTATGAAATATTTTATGAAAGTTTTTATATTTCGCGAATGTTTTAAGTAACTATGATATTTAGAACTGCGTTTATGAGTAAATCCAACACCAAATGTGGGGCACCGGTAACGGGGCCTTACAATTAGGTGTGTAAAAATATTACTAATTAATTAGGTGTGATTATAGTGACAGTTTTAATTTTAATGTGTGACTAAAGACTATATTATGGTTTACAAACGGCCATTTTGCTTGAAAGATGATTAATTGGGCCTTTTTTCAAAACATGATAATTTGGGCCCATTTTTTTTCTAAACACGATTATAAGCAGTTTGATTTATGAATTGTTGGAATACCGTATGCCCGAGACACATAATTAGGTTAATGTGGCTAGCCGTGTTTGATCCAAGTCGGGTCATACCCAATAACGAGTTAGACATACACCAATTATGTATTTGTTGAGATATGATCTATAAAACAAATACAGAACACAACACATTCAGAAATCGGGTTTCTGAATAATTACTTGAAAGTGTTAAATAAATTAATTGGTTAATTTATTTATTCAAATAATTATTATTGGAATGATTATTTAAACATGTGTTCTTTTATAAAATGGTTTATAAAAGATGGGATGTTTATATATTTTATAAGGTATAAAATATATATTATTTAGACATGTATGCCTTACACCCCATACACTTGGTCAAAGTTGGTAAGGACTTGATGGAGGTTGAGTAACTTTTACTTGACCAAAAACCTAACTTAAGATATGAATGAGATATGATCTCATTTATATAAAGATCAACATACTTTCAAGATATAATAAGTAACCACAACTCTCTCTTTCCCTCTAGCTTTTGGTTCGGCCGAAGTCAAGAAACAAAAGAGGTTCGAGTCTCGGTTTCTCGTGTTCAAGCTTCCTAACATAGTTCGGTGTGTGTTGGAGGCTCGGGGTATCTTCCGTTTGAGGATTTTCCCTTTGAAAGTCTAGCATCAACATCATCATCTTCTTCAACCATCAACTACATCTCTTAAGGAGTTAAGAATGTAAGTTTTACAAGCTTTGATAGTTTAGTTTTTCCGTATTATTTGATCCTTAGTCTCGGGTTTCTAATCTTAAGATTAATGGTAATCTTGAAACAAGAATAAAGGGTTATTCATAGATTAACACACATATGAACTTGTAATATATATATGGATATATGTACATAAAGTTTATAGATAATAACGCTTCCGCCTTTTAATGACTAGTTAAATGATTAACTAAGTCTAAAATATCCATAGAAACCCAACAATTGGCATCAAGAGCCGGGATACGGGAAACTAAGCTTCGGGTTTTCGGTTTTATATTTTCCCTTGAAAGATTTTATACAAAAAATTAACATGCATGATTTTTTTTGTATTTAATCTTGTTATATTTTTGGCTTTGTTCAAAAAAAAAAAAATAAATAAATAAAACCGAGCTATTGGGCCGAAGCCCACTTCTTTTGGTTAATGGGTTAACCGAAAAAAGGGAAGAAAGTTAAATGGGCCGAAGCCCATGAGACTTTCTTATGGGCCGAAGCCCAAGAACAAGTTATTGGGTCAAACCCAAATGGGTTGGGCTAGGCCCGATAAGGTCAAGGGGTTTTGGAACGGGATCCTAAAACATAACGGGTTATGTTTGTTATTTATTAAAACTAGACCGAGCCGTAGACCAAAATGGATGTTTGTTTGTGGTTGATGATTGTAATTGTAATTAATTATTCAAGTTTCGGTTTGTAATAATTAATTAGGGGCAGTTTTGTAATTTTGTAATTATTTATTCATATGGGTATGTAATAAATAGATTATTTGTAATATCTTTATTTTATAGAATAAAAAATGTATTAGGACATTTGGTTTTGTAAAATTAAAGAAGATTGCAAAATTGGAAGTTTGGGCCTTATTGGGCCGGGTATGGTGATAATGGGCCTCACAAGCCCATTAAGGGGATTCAAGCCCAAAAGGACCTAAGCCCACCAATTGAGCCCAAATGGAAGCTTATGGAAGCTAAGGCCCAAGTTCAAGCCCAATGGATTACAACGGGGTTGAAGAAGATGCTTGACGCATTTGGATGTGGGATCAAGTGGGAGCTACAACATCCATGTGTCGTGTGTCCCTTAGGATCGGACCTAAGACACACACTTGTTTCGGCTAACAAGTGTGGTCTAACTTAGTGGCTCGTGTCTAGTATAATTGTGTATGCTTGTTAATTGATTGTTTGATTATGTGGTTATTAGATATTAGGATATCAACTTCGTCACATAGAATTAATTAACAAAGCATAAAACGGGTTCTAACAATTATCGGTAATCACGTGACACGTAGTTTAATAAAATGGATTTATTAACTAGCCGTCTCACGCCCATAATAAAATGGTTTTATTATAAATTAGAATTTTGAAAATGGTTTCAAAATAATCATGTTACTAAATGCATGTTACAACATGATTTAAAGTTTTACAACTAGAATTATTAAAACTAAAAATCCCTTTTAAAATTAAGGATAACAAGTTAAACACCATCCTTTTGTATAACGCTTAACATATTAGTAAGCTCTTAGTGGGAAAAAGGTCACCTAACCGCGTAGAGTAAATTAATATGTTGAGGTAATATTGGCATATAAATGGGAAAAAGGTCACCTAACCATTTGTATGTTGATATTACAAGTTGATACAAGTAGGACGACTTAAATTAGAACCATGTGAAGAGGGTCACCCAAGCATGGGGTCTAATAGGTGTTGATGGGATAAACATGCCGACACGAAATATGATTTCGAACCGGTCCCATAAACTCTAGAAGTTGCAAAAGGGTTTGCAATTGTTATGAATAACTACCTTGATAAACCGACAATGGGAAAAAGGTCACCTAACCGGAGTCGGGTTTATCGTTGGATTCTAGATTTTAATTATTAATTATATTTGGTATATATAAAAGGGTATTAATAATTAAAATAAGTAAAACACTAAAATGAACTTAAATAAAATTCTGCAGATGGCCGCACACGTCGACGACAACATAATCCCTAACGTCCAAAATGTATCTCTCCGATCTATTCTCGCTAAAGACCGTCTTAATCACAATAACTTTTCGGATTGGTTCCGAAATTTAAGGATTGTTCTAAAACAAGAAAAATTATATCATGTTTTGGAAACACCTATCCCCAACGAACCGGAAGAGGGAAGTGAGGTCGAATACATGAATTGGGTCCAACACACGGAAGATTCCATTCAAGTGTCATGCCTCATGTTGGCGACTATGGTTCCCGAAATCCAAAAGGATTTCGAAAACTATAATGCGTACGACATGATTACTCAACTTAAGGAAATGTTCCTTAAGCAATCGAGGGTTGAAAGGTTCGAAACGGTTCGAGCCTTGCATGCATGTAGAATGGATGATAATCAACCAGTTTCAACTTATGTACTTAAGATGAAAAGTTACATTGATCGCCTCGCCAAGCTCAATTGTCCCATCTCAAAAGAGTTAGCAACGGATTTGATCCTTAACTCTTTGTCGAAAAGGTTCGACACTTTCGTGTTAAATTATAACATGAACGGGTGGGACAAAAACATTGGAGAACTTCACTCAATGCTTAAAACAGCCGAGGCGAGCATGGGTAAAAGGGTTTTACCCGTGTTTGCGATCAATGAAGGTGGATCCAAGAATCGATCTCAGCCCAATCCTAAGGCTAAGGTAGCAAAAAGAAAGGGTCCTCCTGTGCATCTTAAGGGTAAGGGCAAGGCACCGGTTATGGCAAAGAAACAAAAGGTTGTGGAACCGAGGGGTCATAAGGATGATCCTTGTTTTGGTTGTGGGGAGACCGGACATTGGAAACGCAATTGCCCGGTCTACCTAAAGGAGCTAAGAGACAAGAGGAATGCGGGGCATGCCTCGGGTAATATCTTTATGATTAATATTGAGCTAAATCTTATTTCTTCTAACACATGGGTATTGGATACCGGATGTGGAACTCACATTTGCAATTGGTTGCAGGGGTTCAAAAGGAATGAAGACTTAAAGAAGGGCGAAGTGAGTCTTTTCATGGGCAACGGTGCAAGGGTGCACGTGGTCGCTAGAGGAGACTTCACTTTATCGCTTCCAAGTGGTTTGGAAGTTGTTTTGAGGAATGTTTTGTATGCTCCTAGTTTGACTAGGAACATTATTTCCGTGCACCTTCTTAGACAATGTAATTTTGACTTTAAATTTGTAAAATCAGAAATGCATGTATCATCTAATGGTATCTTTTATTTTAAAGCTGTACCAAACAACGGTATTTATGAATTGGTTCATGATAATACCTCAAATAGCTCATTATATCAAACTTCTACCAAAAGACTCAAAAAGGATTTGAGTGATTCCTACATTTGGCATTGTCGCCTTGGACACATAAACAAGAATCGTGTAAATACTCTCCAAAAGAATGGTCTTTTGAAAATAAACGAGTTAGGTTCGTTTGATGAGTGTGAATCTTGTATTCAAGGCAAGATGACCAAAGAGCCTTTCAAAGGTACAAATGAAAGGGCTAAGGACTTGTTAGGTATCATACATACGGATGTATGCGGACCTCTCAAGCCCACTAGTAGGAATAGTGAAAGGTACTTCATTACCTTTACCGACGATTTTAGTCGATATGGGTATGTGTATCTAATGAAACACAAACATGAAGCCTTTGAAATGTTCAAGGAATTTCAAAATAAAGTACAAAATCAGCTCGACCGAACAATCAAGGTACTCCGCTCCGATAGAGGAGGCGAATACCTAAGTGATGCTTTTCAAAGTCATCTTAGAGATTGTGGAATTGTTTCACAGCTCACTCCTCCTGGTACTCCTCAACATAACGAAGTATCCGAGAGGAGGAATCGAACACTGTTGGACATGGTTCGATCAATGATGGCACGAAGCTCACTACCACCATCATTTTGGGGATATGCACTACTTACAGCAACTCGTATTTTGAATATGGCCCCGACCAAAAAGGTGGATCGAACACCCTATGAAGTGTGGCATGGAAAGGTTCCATCCCTTTCATATTTAAGGGTATGGGGATGCAAAGTTTATGTTAAACGTGACACCCCAAATAAGCTTGAGGCTCGATCCATCAAGTGTATCTTCATAGGATACCCAAAGGATGATATAGGATATATATTCTATGATCCTAGTGAACAAAGAGTGTTTGTTTCACGCAAAGGATACTTCTTAGAAACTAAGTTCCTTATGGAGGGACCTAGTGAAAAGAGAGTGGAACTTGAAGAGGTTCAAGAATCACTGGATGATACACAGTTGGTCGATACTAGCTTTCAACACGAGGATGTTGAAGGTGATCAAATGGTTGATCATACACACGTTGCTCGCAGATCTAGTAGGGTTAGTCAACCTCCCGAGAGATATGGATTTCTCGTGGATGGTTGCTACTTGGTCGATTCGGATGAACCGATCTCCTACAAAGATGCTATGTCACAACCTGATTGTGAAAAATGGCTTGAAGCCATGAGCGCCGAGATGCAATCTATGCACGATAACCAAGTTTGGGAATTGGTTGATCGTCCACTTAACTCCAAACTGGTTGGATGTAAGTGGGTCTTCAAGAAGAAGACCGATATGCATGGAAATCTAGATACTTACAAAGCACGACTTGTAGCAAAAGGTTTCACACAAACTCAAGGGATTGATTATGATGAAACCTTCTCGCCGGTCGCGATGCTTAAGTCGATCAGGATATTATTTGCCATTGCAGCTCATTTTGATTATGAAATATGGCAGATGGATGTCAAGACCGCTTTTCTTAATGGATATCTTGAGGAAGATGTCCATATGGTTCAGCCTGAAGGTTTTGTCGATCCATCTAATCCTGACAAAGTATGTAAGTTAAGGAAATCAATCTACGGGTTGAAACAAGCATCACGGATGTGGAATCATCGTTTTAATGAAGAAATCAAAGCATTTGGTTTCGTCCAAAACGGTGATGAGGCGTGTGTGTATAAATGGGCTAGTGGGAGTATAGTCATGTTCCTTATTTTGTATGTCGATGATATACTTTTATTTGGAAATGATATACCAAGTATGGAAAACGTTAAAGCGTGGTTAAGTAGTCGTTTCTCAATTAAGGATCTTGGAGAAGCGACATATATCTTGGGAATAAAAGTCTATAGGGATAGACAAAGGAAATTGATCGGACTCAATCAAAGTGCGTACATTGATAAAATCCTGAAAAGGTTCAGGATGGAAAACTCTAAGAAAGGTTTGGTACCTATTCCTAGAGGAACCGTGTTAAGCTCATCCCAAAGTCCTAGCTCTAAGGAAGAGCAGGATAGGATGAAGCATGTTCCTTATGCTTCGGCAATAGGATCTATTATGTATGCAATGATGTGCACTAGACCGGACGTCTCGTATGCTTTAAGTATAACGAGTAGATACCAGCACAACCCAGGTGACAGTCATTGGATGGCTGTCAAGAATATATTAAAATACCTTAGAAGGACTAAGGATATGTTTTTAATATATGGGTCTGGTGAGGAGGAACTCGTCGTAAAGGGTTACGTGGATGCGAGTTTCCAAACTGACCGAGATGATTCTCGGTCACAGTCGGGATATGTCCTCATTTTGAATGGAGGCGCTGTCTCTTGGAAGAGTTCGAAGCAGGATGTTGTCGCGTTATCCACTACAGAATCTGAGTACATCGCCGCTTCAATGGCAGCCCAAGAGGCTGCATGGATGAAAAAGTTCATCATGGATCTAGGGATTATCTCTACCATTCAGGAGCCCCTAGAGATATTCTGTGACAATGAGGGTGCTATTGCACAGATCAAGGAGCCTCGTGATCATCAGAAAACGAGGCACATTGAGCGCAGATTCAACTACATAAGGGATGAAGTTGAAAAGGGAAAGATATGTATTCATAAAGTTCATACCGATCAAAATATTGTGGACCCACTCACGAAGCTCCTCGATAGGCCAAAGCATGAGGGTCATGTTTGTGCATTAGGACTTCGGTATTCTAGTGAGTGGATTTAATCTGTGTTTAGTGTTTGTATAAGAACGAATGTAATGGGTATCTCATGAAAATTAATTATGTTTTAATTATTTAATGAGTTATGTTCTATATTTGCATGTTTAATCCATGAATGACTTATGTTGTTCTAAACGTCCGTAGTCGATCATACTTGTGGGAACAAGTATGAAGGTAAGATTATTATGAACCCGGATTGGTTGATATTCATGTGATGAATATAGGGCATAGGTTTGCCACCAAAGTTCATAGATATTTGTGGGATACAAATATTGGACTGACCCGCTCTCAAGGATCACTGCATGGAGTTAGTGTAACTGATCATAAGTAATCCTTGAGTAAAGGCGAGTATCATTGTGTCCTTTGACCTAAGATGCATATTGGATCTGGTCTTTCATCAAGTCTGATAACTTGACTCTCTTCTTTGTTATTTCGGTAACACGATAACGTGTAAGAAAGAGCTCAGATATCATACGAGATGTCAACAAGGGTGTATGCAGTCAAGATGGGATTTGTTCCTCTTATGTGTTGAGAGTTTAGATGTCTAAGGCCTGTTAAGTTAAATCATTGAGAGAATGATCACTCTGTGTCTCTTCGATTTGACAGGACATCTAGTAACAAAGGGATGTAGTGATAAGACTTACCTATATCATATCAAGTATGGACTTGAAGGGGATGATGTTATTGAATGGCACTTAGTCAAACACACTAGGGATGGTGACCTGTTGTTAGGCGGTATTCACCATTAGCATTAACTTCCTATGAGTCACGTGCAAGTGAGAGATTGTTGGAATACCGTATGCCCGAGACACATAATTAGGTTAATGTGGCTAGCCGTGTTTGATCCAAGTCGGGTCATACCCAATAACGAGTTAGACATACACCAATTATGTATTTGTTGAGATATGATCTATAAAACAAATACAGAACACAACACATTCAGAAATCGGGTTTCTGAATAATTACTTGAAAGTGTTAAATAAATTAATTGGTTAATTTATTTATTCAAATAATTATTATTGGAATGATTATTTAAACATGTGTTCTTTTATAAAATGGTTTATAAAAGATGGGATGTTTATATATTTTATAAGGTATAAAATATATATTATTTAGACATGTATGCCTTACACCCCATACACTTGGTCAAAGTTGGTAAGGACTTGATGGAGGTTGAGTAACTTTTACTTGACCAAAAACCTAACTTAAGATATGAATGAGATATGATCTCATTTATATAAAGATCAACATACTTTCAAGATATAATAAGTAACCACAACTCTCTCTTTCCCTCTAGCTTTTGGTTCGGCCGAAGTCAAGAAACAAAAGAGGTTCGAGTCTCGGTTTCTCGTGTTCAAGCTTCCTAACATAGCTCGGTGTGTGTTGGAGGCTCGGGGTATCTTCCGTTTGAGGATTTTCCCTTTGAAAGTCTAGCATCAACATCATCATCTTCTTCAACCATCAACTACATCTCTTAAGGAGTTAAGAATGTAAGTTTTACAAGCTTTGATAGTTTAGTTTTTCCGTATTATTTGATCCTTAGTCTCGAGTTTCTAATCTTAAGATTAATGGTAATCTTGAAACAAGAATAAAGGGTTATTCATAGATTAACACACATATGAACTTGTAATATATATATGGATATATGTACATAAAGTTTATAGATAATCACGCTTCCGCCTTTTAATGACTAGTTAAATGATTAACTAAGTCTAAAATATCCATAGAAACCCAACAATATGAATAACCGGTGTATGCAACCACGAGCTCGTCATCCTTTCTATTGTGTTTTGCGTAATGAATGTAGTTAATAAATGAAGGGTTATTAATTATACAATCTATTATATGAGTCCAATTTTGATTTTTTAGAGTTTGATCAAACTATTTGATATGTATGCATGTACTTTTGGATTTACCGAAACGTTTATATTTACTATTCGATATGGTATAGCGGAATTATAAAATAAAGTAATCACAACACATTCACTCTTAACATTCAGTATATTGATTATAACAATCAGAGTACAAACTGAATAACCGTCACGACTGTAACATTCGTTATTTTTCAAACCCGAAACCCGAGCCGTTGAAACTGTATTTTTGGTTGTCTATTCGGATCCGCGGTTATTAAATAAAACAAAGAACTTTTTTTATTAGTTTCATTTTGTGTATTAAAGTTTTACTATTTAAAAAAAAATGAAAAGAAAAAGAATATTGGTTTTATAGAAGTTAGGGGTGGAATTGTCATTAATTGATTGTTAAGGTAGAAGGACCATTTCTGCCAAGTCTTGAAACTTAATTCAATCCATCTTCTTCATGTTCTTTTCTTTCCGGCTACATTTTTCCGATTCGATATCACCGTATTTTTCTTGCAAAATGTCGACACTATATAAACTAAAACCCGAAATTGACATTTGATTTCATCTTCAAACTCCCAATCATGCACCGAACATAGCGCCACTTTTATCGAGCTTTAATTTGAGAAATAAAGAGACAAATTAATCTAGCTAAAATCACCGGCTTGCCAAATTGGATTAACGCGTTTTTTATTTACTATTAAAGTAGGCGAATTAGCTTGGTTCTAGAGCACGCCCTCCATCGCCAAACTTGCCCCATCTTAAAACTCACCACTGTTGTGTTTTATGAAACCATCGGCGCCGCCGTGCGTTCTTTTCCGGCAAGCTACGTCGCTATCGATTTTAGAACCGATTCAAGGTAACAAACCATCCCTCCTACTCGTCTTTATATCTTAATAAAAAGCCTTAAGCTTTAGAATTCGAATGGTTTTTCATATTGCACGGATTTCAGTTTTGAAATGCGGGCGGTTCTAGGTTAATCGACGAAGAACGTTTGGAGAATTAATTTATTTTGTTTATTATTATTAATAATATTTTATGTTGAGTTAAACCACACTTACAATTATTTAATTGTATTTATATGTACATAGTGAAATCAATTTACATGCTCCATAACGTTATTATTATCATGAGTTTAGTAATAAAATGCCATAAGATTTTATAAGATAAGGAAACTAAGATTTCTTCGTTTCATAAACTGAAGTAATACTTGCTACGAACTAATTTGTAGACGCTCTATTTTAAAGTATTAAATTTCACGTTATTGATCATGTATTTATAGGAAAAAGAAATCTTTTCGTTTATAAGTAAATTGTCAAATCTCCAAATTAGCATCGTTTTTAAATAAACTGTGATTTCAATGAAATCGTTTTAAAAATAACTTTATAAACTTTGGACAAAAAAAAACGCAACGAAAGGAAAAGGAATAATATTCTTATCTCTATAATAATTATAGGTTTGCAACGTTAGATTGTTTATTTAATTTTAACTTTAAATTAGGGCATATTGTCAAGACTCCTTGTGGAACAAACTAACCCGCTTAACCCATCTTCCCATGATTGTCTAACCGTTAACGCTTCCCTTATTTTAAGGTGAGTTTACATACCCCTTTTTCCATCTATTACATTTTGGGGGTAGTATATATACGTTATTCAATTTTATTCATATTTTATTTCTACATCTATTCAATGAACAATTCAATATATGTTTATGTGTGATTATTGCATGCTCTATGATTATGCTCTATGTGTTTAAATGTTTATTTTATGTTTGGTGGTTGGTATCTCATCCTCATCTATCCTCATCTATTATGATTATACATTTACCCAAGTACTTTGATTTCGTATCAATAAGAACGAGTCCACATTTATTTAGTTGTTTACATTTTCATAAGAATTGTAATACTCATCATTTACATATGAATTGTGACTTATATATATATATATATATATATATATATATATAGATGTATAACTAAAACTTATGTATTCTCACTAACATTCGTGTTGACAAACTCTATTTTTATACATGCTACAGGTACAAGTAATTTACATTGATCAAGATTGAAGATATTAGTTTTTACCTTAGGATATTTATTCTAAACCCAAAAAGTATGATGTATTTATTTTGTATATTGAATTTGTGTACTTGTTTTAATGTTAATGAAATTAAATAATTATTGTCGCTTTAATTAGTGTCTTTTGAGCTACTGTCCAATCAATACGTTATGCTCCGACATGTTTCGCCTTTGGTCGGGGTGTGACAACGACTGTTACAAAAATCAATATTAAAAGCTATGTATTTATTATAACAATCAGAGTACAAACTGAATAACCGTCACCATTCTAAACTTGATTTAGCCTAACTAATGATATAGTAGACCTCGATCGTATTAACTAGAAAATTTGGATCTATCAAATTAGTCATGGATGTTTTGGCGGCACGCCAGGCATCCGAAGATCCAGTCTGTTGACCTCGGTCGAATCTATAATAATGATGGTGAATAAAATTTTTACGGAAACACCATCATAGATTCAGATCATCTTTCCGAGATTGGGACAGATGATACTATGAGAAATAATCCACCAAATCGCGGATATTAGACTTGAACCGAAATCTTGTGATCTTCCTTTCGTCCTTTCCTTGAAAATCCATGACCAAATCAACACTTTATCATCTTCCATGTCATCTTCCTCTACATCAGTAATCTTCTCTGTAACAACAAATCAACACAGTTAACACACAAAATAATGGATACACGGTGATACTTCAAACTGTTTATAATCTAAACAAAACTTACAAATTACACTCTATCATATACATGTAGTGTCATTTTAAGTACAAAAAGATATAAAGGTAATGTTATTACTACTAAACAACCAGTTTGTCGGGCAACATTGCAATACGTGACAAAGTAACTCTACTAGTATAAGATTAATTTAGGTGTGACTAATACTAACCACTAGCAAACCAGATTCAAACCGGTTCACCACAACTAAATTATTTGCAAACCCACTCACTACCACATATCACTATTTTATTGGACTTCTATTCAATTTGTTTTTCTTTTTCTTTACACATTAATTAGTTTAAACTATAAAATTGATTTTTTATAATAACTTTTAATAATAAAGTTTTTAAAAAAATCTAAACACATAGTCTTGTTCAGTTTATTTTTGTGAACACGCCGGTATAAATTTTAACTAATACAGAGTTTATAAAAAATATTTTTTTTTAATAAAGAGTAAATATTGACCGGCAACAAGAAGCCAAAGTGAAGATGATGAAAAATCTTTTCAATATTCTATACAACGAATAATTTGAAGTTTACCCTGTTACATGACCAATATAGAAGCTCACGTCGCTTTAAAAAACTATTTGGTTGAGCATATATATATTTTTAATTTTTTATGTATATTTTAAATTAAATATATTGTGTATTTATTAAAAATTTATTTTTATATTTTTAGTCACTTTCAATAAAAAACAGAAATTGTAAATTGTATTTATTTAATAAACAAAGAATTAAGGTTGGGTTGGCAATTTGTGTGAAAAGTTGGGTTTGGTTTGGTTGGGTCGGTTGAAAAGAGAAAAAATAGTTTTATAACAAAGATTGATTTGAGTTAGTAATTTGTGAATGTGGATGGTATAGGAAATGTTAGTGAAATGTAAGTACTTTATAGTCACATCTCCAATTACTTTTGTGTTACAAAATATATATTATGGTGATGTTAAATGTATTCAATTTGTGACTAGAAGTAACATATGCTAATTGTTCACTTTGTTAGGTGTGACTAAGTGTTCAATAGACAATCATCGTTATTGATATATAATTTCTTTTTGGTCACATCTCCAATTTAGATGTGTGACAAAATCTATATTATGGAGATGGTAAATGCATACAATATGTGACTAGAAGTAACATATGTTAATTATTCACTTTGTTAGGTGTGACTAAGTGTTCAATATACAATCATCGTTATTGATGTATAATTTCTTTCTGGTCACATCTCCAATTTGGATGTGTGACAAAATATATATTATGGTGATGGTAAATGCATACAATATGTGACTAGAAGTAACATATGTTAATTGTTCACTTTGTTAGGTGTGACTAAATGTTCATTACTAAGGAAATGTTAGTGAAGTGTAAGTACTTTTAATTAGTTAACATGTGACCATTACATTCTTGACATTCTTTAAGTAAACGTTAGTATTGTCTAGTAGTTTATAGTGACAGTTTAATTGTAATGTGTGACTAAAGACTATATTATGTTTTTCAAAGGGCCATTTTGCTTAAAAGATGATTATTTGGGCCTTTTTGGTTAAAACACGATCTACAAGCAGTTGTATCCAAGCGCCTTTTCGTCATCCCTGTCCCTGCTCCCTAATCGATCAGTTAATTTTCAAAGTAATTCAAAATCATGGCGATATCCATCACCGAAATATACCATAACGAAGGTATTTCATATATGCTTTACACGTTTGATTGATTTATGAATAACCATATGCAACCTTGTACGATATTTCGTCTTCTTTTCTATTCGATTTTTGCGTATAATGAATGTAGTTATAAATACATGTACTAGGGTTATAATTAATTATAAAATCTAGTATCTGAATCTGATTTTGATTTTTAAAATTTTTATCAAAATATTAAGTATGCATGTTCTTTTGGATTTAATGCAGAAGACTACACAAACGTTCAAGGGCTGGAATATGACTACACTCTCAAAAGGGTGGTTAAGGGTTCCCTCGTATGTTATACACCATTCTATTATTTACTATTATAATTTCAATCAAAGATTATTGTATAATAAGTTATAAATTTTTACTTGAAATTCTGTTTTTTAATATGACAGAAACTACAGGTTGCATTTGTCAACCTGTACAACATCCGGTCGAGGAACTTCATATTGAAGTTCAGATTTGGTGATTATGGGGATGTTTTTGAAACAGTTGCTCGTCGGAACGATATGTATTACCAGTCGCGTCAATACAAGGTTCGTAAGTGGGACGATTTTCTGGAAGAGAACTTGATTGATGTCGGGTTGAGGGCCAGTTTCAACTGGAGTGATGACCAATCAATGTTCACAATCTATCTTGTTAATTAGATATTTTATTTTAATGTAAAATTATATATTTCTGGACATTAAGTTTTTGTATTTATTACTTTTTAATTATATGAATGAATATTAGCTTTGATATGGTTTTAGTTTATGTTAATGGTGATGTAGTTATGGTAAAATAATATTGTCTTTTATATGAAGAAAATAAGATATTATTGTCAATTAAATATTGCCTTTTATACTTCCTAGGTAATTATGATATAAATCAAATCAGTTAGGTTAATGTGTACATGACTATGAATTACGGCTACCTTGCTAGCCGAAAATCATTCAATGATGATCTAGTCCCTATAACCTCCAATCACCTTTATAAATAGGTCAACATACCATATCTTTTCAAATCCAAATTTAAGAATATTTACATAATAATTAATAATGAGATTCAACATATAATAAGAAAATATTACATAATAACGAGACTCAACAAATAATGAGAACATATTACATAATATATTACAACTATATTATACTAGTCTAATATTAAGAAACGATGCAAGCCAATGCTCGACGTCCGTGATAATCGAAAATGGTCCACTTGTGCCTAATACATTCAAAGGTAAGCGTTAGCTACAATTGTGCAATTGTACATATTGACAACTTAATGTTTCAAGTTTAACAAATGCATCAGTAGATTATCAAGAAAGAAATGCATACCTTAGTACGTATAATTAAATCCCCACCGTCATTGCGGTAATAGTCATCTCTGGATTCCTTCCCCAAATCTTTTTTGTCTATAAGGGGCAATACATTTTCATTCTCATAACTAATCACCGTACTAAACTCGTCATCTTCGTAAGCATGTGTATAAGTTGTTGGAGGATTCTTGATTACTATTGACAATTTTTTATCGAGCTGGTCTGTCACATAAAAAACTTGTCGTGGTTGTGAGCCCAATATGAAAGGATCCTTCTAGTGTCCTAATCTACTAAGTTCAACCAATGTGTACCCAAGATCATCTTCTTTACCCCGTTTTTATTGTCAACCCAGTCACACTTGAACAACGGGATTGTTCTAAAATGGTAATCAAGTACCCACATGTCCTGTAAAACCCCATAATAGCTTATCTCGGTGTAGGTTTTAACTTCTCTAGAAATGTGCGAGTCATTTGCTACTACACTAACCCCACTGTTCTGGTGCACTTTACCTTCTCGAGATTTTATACGAAATGTAAATCCGTTGATCTCATAGACTTCGTAGCTTAATACGTTTCTATTTGGTCCATATGAAATCCACCTTACGATCTCTGATATACTTTCTCGCGATTCCGCTAACTCTCTCTCAACCTGATACATATATACTACAAGGGTGATCAAATATAATAAATATTTAACAAGTAAGGCTGTTATGAAATATGTAGTATACGTACGTACCTCATATCGTAACCACATACCAAACTTTAAGCTGTGCTCTTTCTCTAGCCATGCTGTTTTCTTGTCAGGATGTAGTTGTTCAAGAAATGCCATGTGCCGACTGTAAATAAATATTGACGAATTTTATACACCGTGTAGTAGAAAATAAAATAATATAATCCATGTACATAATACTTACTCGATATAGGTAACAATTTTGGATGTATTTTGCAGCACATAGAAATGTGCTTTCACGAACAGATCTGAAGAAATGTCGTCCATCGATTTGCTCGTTGATAGTGGGACTCCGTCTTTATTACTTGCTCTATTCTTAATTTCAATAGAGTTCTTCAAGATATTAGGAATACCATAGTCTTCCAAGTCTTTTTTGAATTCGCTCGAGAACTCAATCGTCTCCTCAACAACATTCTATTTAGCAATGCACCCTTCTGGCTTATTTTTGTATCGCACGTGCCCCTTAATAACCTTCATACACCTTTCAAATGGATACATCGACCGAAAGCATACGGGACCACATAACTTAACTTCCCTAGCAATGTGCACGGTTAAATGAACCATAACATCAAACAACGATGGAGGGAAGTATTTCTCGAGAAGGCACAATGTCATAAAAAAATCTGCCTCCAATTTGTCAACCTCCTCGACCTCGATCTCCTTGCTATAAATTGATTTTAAAAAAAACATAACCTGAAATAAAAAAGTATACGGTCACGTAACCACATGTTGTATTCCAACTTACCCAAAAATTAAGGAGTGATATGGTGATATGAATATAAAAATAAGAACAATACCTTATTATAGCATATCTTGTGGGTTGTGGCATAATAGATCGTATTGCAAGGGGTAAAAACTATTGCATAAGCATGTGATAGTCGTGTGATTTAAGTCCTATTAGCTTCTTGTCCTTTATACTAACCAAACTAGCAAAATTTGAACAATACCCTTGTGGGACCCTTAACTTGTACAACGTGTCGCAAAACTTGTCTTTTTCCTCTGTTGTTAATGTGTAACTCGCAGGCGGAAGCCTAATGTTTGTGCTGTCTCTCTTAGGTTGTAACTCTGGCCTTAAGTGCATTTCATCCAGATCGAGTCGAGCCTCCAATCCATATTTCGTCTTTCCCGTAATGTTTAATAGTGCTCCAATCAGACACTCTGCCACATTCTTTTCAATATGCATAAAATCTATACAATGGTTGACAGAATTAAACCGCCAATATCCAAGTTTCCAATGCCAGATATTAAATTTCTTCCAGTAGGGTTTACCGTTGTTGCCTTGATCTGTTGTATCTGATTCTTTGTTCCCATTTGTTTTCTTATTTTCCCACCTCTCTCGTTTGAAGCTTGTTGCATGGCTGATGTATTGTTCTTGTGGCCCTTACCCCAAATGTTTATACAATATTGCATCTCGTTATATATTTCTACCCCGTTCATAGGTATTGGTTCACTTCAAAACTCTTGTGTTCCATTGAATCCCTTCTTTTGCTTTCTGAACGGGTGGTCATAAGGTAGATGCCGTCTGTGGCCACCATAGCTTTGCTTATTTGATCTTCTTAGTCTAACACTGTTTGTTTCCTTACCACAAACTACACAACCAAAGAAGCCACTATATGGATGATGTGTAGTAAAGCACACTTACTTTCCTTATGATTTTATCATGGTTTTTATGCTTAATTGTTTATTTTATGAAAGTATTGGGGGTTAAGTGCAATAATTTACAAAGTTTAAATGTTAATTGTAGGTTTATGAAAGATGGTGAAAAAAGAGTTAAGTTGGAAGACTTTAGGGGCCTTTTTGGTCAAGTTTCAAAGCTACAACTCAAGGCTCGACCCAAGCCCACAAGTTAGAAGCCTTACATGATATTATATTAAGTTAATTAACTTAGTTTTCAGCCATTATCCAGCCCTAAATCCCGAAAATAAAAAATCCCTAACTCCTATCCATTGTTCCGATCGGCAGCAGCAAAGGAGAAGGAAAAAGAAGAAAAGTTTGGCGCCGTTGCCGGGACACGGTTTGAGGCATATTAAGAACGACTCGAGTTAGGACTTGCCTTGTTTACTACTTGTCTTTCTTATTTGTTTTGTTTGTTAGTTTAAAATAGTTTAGCTAATTGTAGGCTCCTGGACGGATCGTACACGGGATGTCGCTATCTGCGCAGGTGCGGAATCCCTGCGTAGTTAGATACGAGTGCAGAATATGTATAAATCAAACACACGAGCAATGAACGAACACGTTATATTGATAACCAAACACGTGACTCGAGGTCACTATTACAGACTCTAAAACACGTGAAATGATCTCACCCTGAAACTCGCTCAAAACGGCTAACCCTCGCGAACTCCTTCAAACTGTTACGGTGAACAGTTTAAATAAGCACGACAACTTCGCCTCAGGAGAAGTTGTCTATAACTTCGCTTGTTCAACAAGTTCGCCTAAGCGAACTTGTTGACAACTTCGCACATACAAAAACATAAACATAATCATAAACATAATTACATTACAGACTCGATTACAGATGCTAGACTATGAACTACTGACACACATGTACCAACAGACTCCCCCTTGGCAGTAGCTTCATATCTTGATCTTCAAATCTTGAGTCTTGTAATCTTGCATCTCTACGCGTGCGCTCCCTCTCTAACACACACCGACACCACCCCTTGATATTTCCTAGCTTGATCCTTCCAAGCAGGAATGTAGAAGATCTTCTTCTCGTTGAGCATCTTCAGATCAGCCTGCGATAGATTAACAAGATGCATCGAGTCGTAAACCATAAGCACTTCTTGTTCATCCACATCTTCAATTACCGCCTCCGCTGTCTCACAGTCCACGAACCACCATTTTAGATCTTTGAGCACGTCCTTGGGCATGAGCTTCATCGGTACTTCTTTAAGGCACCGGATCGGTTTATACTTCATTATCATCCAAGGCTTTCCATCAGCTCTCAGACCTCTATCCTTGTCTTCAACAAGTTTCCCCTTTTGTGGTCTCATCAGCTCAAACTTCTTCTCCTTAATACACTCCTTCCACACGATCTTCCCGATGATTCTAGCCATGTTGTCTTCACTTCGGTTTATCAATCCCAATCTGGCTAAATCTTTTACCTCACATTCAGGCAGTGTGTTTAAAGATCTCAACGTTCTCCTGAAGTACTGAATTCCATCGTATCTTTTGATCACGAAGAGCCGCAGCTGCTCATCATATATCCAGCAGATAATACATTTCTTTGCTTCTGCGTATCCCTTAATATTGTAACTCTTTTTGAACATTTTAGGGATCGCCGGCTTCTTCGTCTTTATGAACCAGTGAGCACAACCTTCCTTCCAATTCGGTTGTTCCTCCCATTCAGTATCTTCCTCAACAGTCTTATCACCCATCTCTGGCATCTCAACCTCCGGAATCTCGTGTTCCACGGAGTCATCTACAATCTCCCCCTCCTCTATCACATTCTCAACAGTAATTTGCTCACCGATCTTCTCAATCTCATCAACCGGCAGCACATCTTCTTCTAGCATAAAATCATCATCATCCTCATCCAACTCTTTCCATGCGTCGATTACGTCTTCGACATCATCATCATCATCAACCGCTACCACCTCGTCACCAGCTGCACTTGTAGACTCCCCCTCAGCTGTGGAAGCCCCAAGAGCCTAAGAGGTTCTTGGCAGCTCACCACCTGCACCTTCCGGTGCATTGGGATCATCGTCTTGATCTTCTCTCCGTTTTGTCCTCAACTCATCTCCCCTACAAGTCTTCTCCCCCTGAGATGCCAAGAACTCTTTGAAGGCATCTATTACTTTCCCGTGCGCAACCAGGAGGGATGCTTGCAGGCGATTGGATTCCACTAGGCTTTGTATGGTCTTTGACTGTTCAGCTACAATCCGCTCTAGCGAAGCAATCCTTTCGGAGTCTGAAGTAGGCGTTGGAGTCGGCGGGACATCAGCAGCAGAAGTGACCGCAGGTGGTACACTTGGTAACCCTGCAGTAGTAGTAACTGTGGACTCAACAAATCGTGCAACTACCACCGGTGGAGTAAGCGATTGGGGTGGTAGAGACACAACTGCTGGAGCCGACGTCTCGACGGCAGTAACCTGTGCTGTAGAAGGAATAAGAGACATACCAGACAAGGCAGGTGGAGCAAAACGTACCAGTCTTGAAGATTCTCCAGCTCCCGAACCCATACCTGTCCGTTCTCTTCTTGAACGCCTAAGCACTAGTTGAACTGCTTCTTCTTCATCAACTTCCTCATCATCATCGTCAACAGTTCTCGGCCTCTTTCCAGTCGTTCTCTCCCGAGACACCATTAGTCGTCTCGCTTCAGCAAATGTTTCGTCAAGATCGGAGTCAGCTACCGAAGTAACTGCTCTAGTAACCTCCATGACCTGAGAACCTGAGACATCCATATCAAACAATCCATGGCCGCTAAAAGCAGCATCAAGATCTACTTCTTCAGCAGTAGGCACAGCAGGAGATGCAGCAGCTGGCACAGCAGCAGAGGCAACAGTAGATACAACAGGCGCAGCTGGTACAGCATGGGGTGCTGCCGCCTGATGTGGCTGTGGGTCTCTGAACTCGTCCCCTCCTGCAGGAACATACCCCGGGTTGATAAGATACCCGAACAGTGGAGTATGCTTGGGACGCAGCTCAGGCTTGCTACGTGTGCTCGAAGTCCGACACTGAGCGAAGATACGTTTCGTCACACATTCGATGTATCTTATAGGGCGTCTCTGCGGTAGCGACGGAGCGACATGATTGAGGATCATCTGTAAGAACCGAGGATACATAATAAATCGCTCGCGCGCCACAGCCCTCCTCTGACGATCAATCTCGTAAAATATCAGCTGACTAAATGAATATCGTCGGTTGTAAGTCAGGGCAATCATGGCAGACTGCATCGTCGCGCCCATCCCATCAGTTCCTGCCTTCCTCCCAGACATGCATACGATCAAGACATGGATTAGGAAGCGCCACTGATCTAGTAAAAAACCTTTCCTCCTCTGTGTGTCCCCCAACGGACCTGAATAACCCATCCTCAGGTACGCTCCATCACGAAAAGGAGCTACGAACTCCGTTGGGTCATCCCTTGTCTCTTCTCCAAACTGCAAAGCCAACCGTATATCTTCAGAAGAAAACTGTATATCATGACCATTTACGGTTGCTCGCATCACCGGGGGCTCAGGCCTGCAATCATAATATACCGACTGCCAAAAGTCTTCTATGTTAGGCAGTGAAATGGGCAGGGTATTTGTGATCACATGAAAGATCATTGAGCGCTGGAGAAACGTGATTATCTCCCTGTAGTCTTCCACACCTCTTGCGTCTGGATCTAACGTGATGTACTGGTTATGGGCCGGAAAGAACTGTCTTTGATCATCACCGTCATCACCACCAGCACCGCCAACAGCAGCCATATCTGCACAAAACAAAACAAGTTAGAGAACGGTTAAGCAACTCACAAGTTCGCTTTGTACCACGAGCGAAGTTGTGATTAAACCTTTACAGGCGAACTTAAAGGTGAGGCGAAGTTGGGAACAACTTCGCTTCATCTGTAAGTTCGTCTAAAAACTGTTAAGTAAATTGGTATAGGCGAAGTTGATGATAACTCCGCCTTATCACAACATCGCCCCAGGCGAATTTGAGTTCAAGGCGAAGTTAAAGATAACTTCGCCTCAGGCGAAATTAAGCTTCAGGCGAAGTTGTGGATAACTTCGCCTTAGGCGAAATTTAGCCACAGGCGAAGTTGCGGATAACTTCGCCTAAACCCTAACTTCGCCTGAATCTGAAACAGCGACTGTTCAGATTCATAAGGCCATAGATCCGATGTTTTCGCACTAATTGACGATCCAGGAGAGAAGAACACAACATAATAATGGTATTAAGACGAAAAGCTTGTCCATGAACACGTAACACCAGGTTGAAAAACAAGGTTTTGAAGGTCCGACAACCCGAGGTCTCGAACCGGGTAAAACGATAATGAACGAGTATTTTTGTGAAAGATATCGACAACACATACCCTTAAATGATACAAGAAACGGAAACAAAGATCGAAATCGGAAAGGAGATAAAGTTCGCCGGAAAAATACTTAAGTTCGCCGGAATTATCGGAGCTTAAGTTCGCTGAAAGTTTTGAGAAAATAATGAACTTTTTACACTGTTTGACTTCTTATATAGGGCCAGAGTTGATCAGGCGAAGTTACGCTTAACTTCACCTAGGCGAAGTTAAGCACAAGTTCGCCTGATTCAACAACTTCGCCTATAATTTCAGAATCAACCCTTTAAGTTTGAACATATTTCAATTAACATTAGAATCTTCCAAAAAGAGTTAAACAAATATGATCACGTCCGAGTAACCAGCTATATAATAATACAACTACAAAAATAGAAAAACTTATAAAAATTTAACGAAATAAGGGATCAAATTTCAGTCTAGTCAGGGACCACTACGTTTTAGAAAAGATCCTAACAGGAATCATACTAACTACGTGACTATCACTTGGATCCGTGTTTAGCTGTATTATGACATATAGTGACAGCTTGTAGGCAGGTAAAACTTAAAGCGGTTTTCATAGTTTCTGTGATACGAGTTAGATTAAGACTCAATATTTACATGGAAAATAACTCAGAAATTTTGATGTCTCCTATCTATCCACGGGGCGTGTTTAGCTTTCCCCAAGTCACCCCGAGTTGACTTCGACCCATAGTGTCTGATTAGCTTGTAAGTATTCTTTATCTGTTTCCCATTCTTCACTCTTACTCAATGATAGGGAAGTCTTGAAATCTTGAAATCTTGAATGTAACAGTATCTCATAAGTACGAATTCAAATATATATATATATATATATATATATATTTTTTTTTTTTTGATTAACAAACTTATTGACTTCAGAGTAATAAGCATCTGCAAGTCCCGAATCTGGATCACTGCAGTGTCTTGAAATGCTTTCTTCACGGGAATCAGAACACTCACGGGATCGTGTATGACTGGGAAAACGCTTTTCTGCCAATCATGCGGAAAGATATATACGGACACATGGAAAACTCTTAAGTAGTTTCCACGTAAAATCAAGTACATTTAAGTAGTATCACATAGACTTTTACACACCATTAAAAAATTTACCTTGACATACAATGACTATGCTAATGCCTTTTAAGCTTAATAACTTCACTAGTTAAGCACACACAATCAGTATATATATCATTTTCCAAGGTTGGATCAATTTTCTGTTAAACACAGCAAAGAACTTCTTACGAAGTATTAGACTTGAAAAGTAATTTCATTTCCCTATAAAATTTTTTGATTTCAATCGCCCCGATCACGTCAAAGTCTTCAGGTAAACGGCAATCCTGAAGATCCAATGGATCAACTGGACCGACCACATACAAGTATGTGTCCTTCTTACTAAGAATGACCGACTAATTTTCAGCAACTGAAAGAACACACGTCATAACTGCCCCGATCACTTTCAGTCTTCTGGTTAATGGCGATCCTCATTCTCTAAGTCGAAACGAGGACCAAAACATATCTGAGGATATGTCCATCAAACTGAGGTAACCGACTAATTTTAAGCAATAATGACATTTTTTTTATTATTTTTTAAATAAACACAAAGACATGGTTACTCGGGATTGATCATCCCGTTCAGCTCAATTAGGTTTTGAAATCTGGATTTATCAAACGCTTTTGTAAACAAATCAGCAAAATTTTCCAGTGTATCAACCTTTTCGATCTTGATCAGTTTCTTCTCAGCACAATCCCGTATGAAGTGATGACGAATGTCAATCCGCTTAGTTTTACTGTGCTTCACGGGATTGTTAATTACTGAGATGGCGGCAGTGTTATCAATTAAAATAGGAGTGAGTAAGAAATTCAGACCATAGTCGCGTAATTGTTGCTGAATCCACAAAACCTGAGAGCAGCAGTTGGATGCTGCCATGTATTCAGCTTCGCATGTTGAAATTGCAACTGATGTCTGTTTCTTGCACTGCCAGGAAACTAATCTTCCTCCAAGAAACTGACAGCCTCCTGTTGTTGACTTCCGACTCTGATTGCATCCCCCATAATCAGAATCTGAATATGCCAGTAGTTCAACGTCTCCTCCCTTTGGGTACCACAACCCTAGCTTCGGCTTGCCTTTAAGATACCGCAAAATCCTCTTCACACCTTTCATGTGAGATTCCTTTGGGTTTGCCTGAAAACGAGCACAAAGACAAACAGCAAACATTATATCAGGCCTAGAAGCAGTTAAATACATTAATGAACCTATTATTGCCCGATACAGAGTTGGGTCCACATCTGCGTCACCATCTGATTCAGCGCCCAATTTGTGATTGACGCAGATTGGAGTGTCATATGGAGAACTGTCCTCCATCTTGAATCTCTTCAGCACATCATGAACGTACTTCGTCTAATGAATGAACATCCCGTCCTTCTTCTGATCAACCTGCAATCCTAGAAAGAAAGTTAGTTCACCCATAGCACTCATCTCGAATCGTTTCTTCATGGCAGCCTCAAAATCCTGACACATGGATACTCTTGATGCAGCAAAAATGATATCATCCACGTAGACTTGAACCAGCAGGAAGTCACATCCTTCTCTCTTCACAAACAACGTACTGTCGATCAATCCCCTTTCAAAACCATTTTCCAGCAAGTAGTCTGATGACGTTGAATACCAGGCACGAGGTGCCTGATGTAACCCATACAACGCCTTGCTCAACCTGTATACGTGATCAGGAAAGTCTGGGTCAGGAAAACCCGGAGGTTGCTCAACATACACAACCTCATCAACTTTCCCGTTTAGGAACGCGCTCTTCACGTCCAACTGAAATACCTTCATCTTTTTAAAAGAAGCAAATGCCAAAAACAATCTAATCGCTTCTAACCGGGCGACAGGAGCGAACACCTCATTGTAATCAATACCCTCTTGCTGATTAAAACCTTTAACAACCAGCCTAGCCTTATTTCGAATGATAATCCCCTTATCATCTCTCTTACACTTGAACACCCATTTTGTGCCTATAGCATGCACATTCTTTGGTTTTTCAACCAAAGTCCAAACTTCCATTTTCTCGAACTGAGCCAACTCTTCTTGCATGGCTTCGACCCACGAGCTGTCCTTTAAAGCCATTTGATAATTCTTTGGTTCAATCTGGCTTATAAAGCAGGAGTACAAACATTCGTTCAGTATACCCGTTTCCTTAATGCTTGTATAGACACAGGTGTGCTCATTCAAGCTTCTTCTGGTTTGTACACCGGTGGACACATCCCCTAGAACATTCTCCAAAGGGTGATCTTTGTGAATTCTCGTGGTCGGAACAGATCCGACATGCAAATTATCTTCCAAATTTGAAGAGATCTCATCTATGGTTGTTTCTGGCTGAGAGTGAAAAGGATTAATAAATTCATCTTCAGTTGAGGCCGCAGGGGTACTGATAGTGTTTGATGTGGAAGGTTGAGATTTCTCAATCAGCTGTCGTTGCAATAGATTCTCTTCCTCATCAAGTATCATCTTCGTCACAGCTCTTTCGTCTTCTTCAGAAATTTCCAAATCAGGTACGTTAAACGACTTAAAAAGCTTAACATAGTCGAAAAGCTCAGCAGGTCCATTGCTTGGTTTTGGCGATTGGTAACTAGTAATGTCGGTGTTACAAACCACCTCCACCTTGCAAGTCGAAGTATTGAAGACCCGTCTGTTAGGAGTCCCAACTACATAACCGACTAAGATTCCTTCATCGGCTACTTCACCAAATTTCGAATTAGTCTTCAAAATCGAACAAGGAGACCCAAATGGTTCAAGACCGCACAAGTTGGGCTTCCTTCCATGCATAAGCTCGTAACAAGTTTTTCCAAGTCTCTTAACGGTTAACACCCTATTCAGAACATAGCAGGCTGTAGCAACTGCTTCAGCCCAGAACATCACAGGAAGCTTCGAGTCTGCCAGCATAGTTCTGGCTCCTTCAATTAACGTTCGGTTCTTCCTTTCAGCCACTCCATTCTGTTGCGGAGTATACGGAGCGCTGTATTGATGTTCAATTCCTTTCTGAAGACATAAGATTTCCATTTCAAAGTTCTTGAACTCTGTCCCATTGTCACTTCTGATGTATTTAACTGATTTACTCATGACGTTCTCAACTTTTGTAATTAGATTCTTCACCATCTGAGCCGTCTCATCTTTCGTTTTCAGAAAATATACCCACGAATATCGCGAGTAGTCATCAGTTATCACCAAGCAGTAAGAAGTACCACCTAGACTTTTTACATTCACTGGACCGAAGAGATCCATATGAAGTAGTTCTAGAGTACCGGCAATAGAATTGACCTTCTTGGTGAGATGGGTTTTCTTGTGTTGCTTTCCCTTCTTGCATGCTATACATTTGTCTTCAAAGTTAAAACTTTTTAAGGGAACGCCCATCACACGCCCATTCTTGACAATGAAGTTCATCTTCCGAAGATGAATATGTCCCATTCTCCTGTGCCACAATTCTGATTCTGATTCGCTTGCTTTTGTCATTAAACAAGATTCTCCGGTGGCCATTTCAGTAGACCTCATGTCCATCACATATGTATTCGTTTCACGTGGAGCTTTCATAACTATCCATTCGTCTGGTATTTGAAAACCAGGCTTCAATACGATCGCTTCATTCTTCGTGAAATGGACAGTGTAATCTTTATCACAAATCTGCGACACACTCAGCAGATTGTGCTTTAATTCCTCCACAAAGTTCACATTCTCCAGTGTCATTCTCCCATTCGACACTGTTCCTCTACCAGTAATCCTTCCTCCGCTCTCACCAGCAAAACTAACTCTTGCTCCATGAACAGGTTTTAAGTCTTGCAACAAGTGTTTGTTGCCCGTCATGTGCCGGGAACAGCCGCTATCTACAATCCAAAGACTGTTGGCAGCCCTGTTCAACTGTTCCTGCACAATAAAACAAAGAGTTAGAATCTTGGGACCCAAGACCAATTGGTCTTGGATCGATACGTCCCGTACCCTGGCTTTCTCAAGTTAGCATCAAGATAATTTCTGTAAGTCCTGTTAGGAAATCTCCTTGCAGATTGAGTGTAATGCCTCCCAAACCTATATGAATTGAAAGTGTTATATCTTGTGGTTTGGTTGAAAAACTGAGGTTTGTTTTTATAAAAACTTGAATTAGTTACATTTTGGCACTTTGAAAAGTTTTCATTTTTAGCAGTAACAAAATGACGCTTATCCTCAGTTTTATTTGGCCTCACACCTCTGAATCTCGGCTTCAGAGGGCAATCTGCAACTAGATGTCCTAATTTGTTATATTTAAAGCAACACCGACTCTCCTTTTTCTTGTCAAATGTTGGTTTGGATGTAGAGGCAGTGTTACCAGCCGTTCGTCTCACATAAGGTGGGACGTACGGATTGAGTGGAGAACTCTTTTTAGAAATTTTATTTTTATCTCCACCGGTGGGTAACCCTACCTTCTCTTTTGTCTGACCAGATTCAGACAACTTATCCGATTCCGATGAGACTGGACTCGAGACAGAAACTTTCACATTTGAAACAGGCGAACTCGTTTCGCCACAGCTAACACTTGGTTCTATATTTGTAACCTTGATGGGAGTTGTCTGAGTAACCTCGAAATCAACAGATTTCTGAACACTCGGATTATAAGTATAGTTGTGGTTAAAGGGTGGTGGAACTTCGTGATAACCGATTCCTCCCCTCTTTGCAGAGGTACCTTGATCACTCACGAGGTGATCAAGGATGGCCGAGGAATTCCTGAACTGCTCAAGTTTGCGGTTCAGTTCCACCACCTTCACCTGGTGGTCAGCAATCTGTTTATCCCGATCAGCAATAAATTTAGTTTTTTCTTCTAAAACTTCATAACTAAGATCAATTATTTCAATTTTCTTAGCAAGTTTAGTTTTTAAGCTTTGAATGTCTTTTTCACATGCTTTTATTTTAATTTTATAACTGTTTTCTCTTGCTTTCGTAAAATGGGGATCTTCTTTAATAGTTTTAAAATCAGCATCTAAACGGACGTACTGATCAGTTATTGTTGTTAGTTGCTCAGACAAATTCTCACAATTAGTACAGATATTCTTATTACTTACCTCGGAGCAATTGTCCTTGTCATCTGCCATGAAAGCTGTTTCTTCTTCAGTAGCTTTCTCATTTCCATCAACCTTCTCACATTCTTCAACTTCAGCCTCAGCCATGTTCGCTTGCTCACCAGATTCATTTGAATGCAGGTTCCAGTTGTACTCACCTGCTTCTCTGGTCAACATGGCATTAATCTCTCTGTTAACTCCAGAGTGTTGTGTAGGCCGACCTTGTCCTCGTTCAACCCTCTCCTTCCGGCATTCTTTGGCAAAGTGCCCGTATTGCTGACAATTATAGCACCTTACCTTAGATTTGTCGAATCCAGGCCTACCACCAACAAACTTTCTCCCAGTTTTCTTCATAAACCGTTTAACTCGCCTCACAATCATTGCCATTTGCCATTGCAAATCCATCTCCTCCAGATCATCAGCATCGATCTGGTCGTAATCCTCATCCAGAACAGCAGGGTCCACAATCTTCCCCTGGATGTAGTTTTCATAGGAAGCAATATATGATGCATTGACTGCAAACTGATCTTCAGCAGATTTTACACTCATAGGCATCTTGGAATAATTATTGCTTGAGGCATTTGCAGAGAAACCACTTGTGGATGCTTGAGGCTTTGAAGTACTTGATCCTCCAGCAACGAAACAGACATCACCGTTCAAGTTCACAGAAACGTTTCCTTCATGAGAAGAGTCAGGACCTGACTCCCCTTTTGAGTAAAAAGCAGCAGATTCAGGCCTCGAACTTGAGCCTGAGTTAACCTTTGCACCATACATACCAGGGTCTTGTATCTGATCTGTTGGTGTTTCTTTTCGAACCATATTAAGCTCATAAGTTCTGAGCTTGTTTACTGCCGTTTCCAGATCATAATTAGGAAAGTCTCTGTCTTCCCTCATAAGAACGGTGTACATTTCCCACTTCGGTGGGAGAGCATCGAGAAGCTTTTCAACGATCTCTTCTTCTCGGTAAGCAATCGAATAATTGTTAAGCTCTGTCATTAGATGATAGTATCTGGTGATAATATCATCCAGTGATTCGTTCTTCAAATATTTGAAAACGGAGAACTGGATCTTTAAAAGTTTGATCTTTGATGCACGGATACCCTCGTTCCCCTCGAATCTATTTTCAAGAGCATCCCAAAGCTCTCTCGCAGAAGTGTACTTTCGGAACGTATGGAGAACCTCTTGAGGAAGTGCCATTGTTATAGCAGCATGGGCCTTGCTTTCGGCCTCATACATTTTCTTTTCTTCATCCTCCATTTTGCTATACTTCTTAACCACATCACGACCTTCGTATTGCATAGTTGGAGGGATATATCCATCCTGGATGCACACCCACATTTTTGCATCCTGATATTTAATGTATTGGATGAATCTGTCCTTATATGCCACGAAGTCAGTTCCTTTCATCAACCTCGGGGCCTTAGTGGCTGACCCCGCTTCTACTTCCATCTTGACCAAATCGGAGATGTTAATTGACGACATCTTTGCGAAAACACGAAAACCCGAAAATTTAAAAAATCTTCCAAACAGCACAGTAGGCGAAGTTAAGAATAACTTCGCTTGAAAGTTAACTTCGCTGGAAAGTGTAACTTCGCTGGGCCTTAAATTCGCTTGACTGGGCGAAGTTAAGAATAACTTTGCTTAGGATGAGCGAACTTAGGAGGTAAGCGAACTTGGGAGGTAAGCGAAGTTGAGGATAACTTCGCTTAGGCGAACTTATGAGGTAGGCGAAGTTGTGGTTAACTTCGCTTAATCCTTATATCTTCGCCGAAACCCTACTTCCAGTGACGGCAACTTCGCCTGAAGAACGGTAACTTCGCCCGATGAACAAGGAAACTGTTCAGATCTGATTTCGTCAATCTAGCAGTTTCCGATCGATGTAATGGCTTGAAAATGACTGTCAAACACGAGTATAACACAATCCCAATAAAAACACGTCCCGCGAATAGGTCAAACGTGACGTTTTCTACACCCGCGTGAAATCCCGAACCTCACAATCGAGCCGATGGCTCTGATACCAATTGTAGGCTCCTGGACGGATCGTACACGGGATGTCGCTATCTGCGCAGGTGCGGAATCCCTGCGTAGTTAGATACGAGTGCAGAATATGTATAAATCAAACACACGAGCAATGAACGAACACGTTATATTGATAACCAAACACGTGACTCGAGGTCACTATTACAGACTCTAAAACACGTGAAATGATCTCACCCTGAAACTCGCTCAAAACGGCTAACCCACGCGAACTCCTTCAAACTGTTACGGTGAACAGTTTAAATAAGCACGACAACTTCGCCTCAGGCGAAGTTGTCTATAGCTTCGCTTGTTCAACAAGTTCGCCTATGCGAACTTGTTGACAACTTCGCACATACAAAAACATAAACATAATCATAAACATAATTACATTACAGACTCGATTACAAATGCTAGACTATGAACTACTGACACACATGTACCAACACTAATTATAGTTTCTTTTATTTATTTTAATAGTTGTATGCGATGTACTCGATCTCTAGGACCACCAGAAATTTAAGGATTTCTCGAACCAGAGAGAGAGAGCTTTTTGAGAGACGTCTTACAAAACCGTCTTCCGGTTCATCTACATCCGTCGGAAATACGTTCTCTTCTCCTACTTTTTCTGAACCCGTCATTAGGGATAGGATTATGGGCGGCGCGAATCTACCACTGAGGCGGACAGTTGTAGACCGGGCCCGTCCGCTCGATGCTGGCGCGAGATCCAGCATTGCTCCACCAGCTATAGGAGTTCAAATGACTTGGCAGATTCCATCTAATGTTCTGAACACGATTGCTCATTCTGCTCAATTTCACGGGTTACTCCATGAGAACCCACATGCTCATATCACTCGCATCACACGAATTTGCGACACGTTTCATCTTGCCGGCGTATCCGAAGACGCCATCAAACTCCGAATCTTTCCGTTCTCATTCGTTGATCATGCGAGTCTGTGGCTTGAGCCCCTCCCACAGGGATTGATGTGTAGTGAAACACACTTACTTTCTGTATCATTTTATCATGTTTTAATTACTTTTTAGTTTAATTATTAAGTTTTATGGTTTGTTTATGCTTGATATTACAAAGATGATTGTTTTCTTGTAGGTGATGAAGTTTGGTGAAAAAAGAGTTAAATTGGAAGACTTTAGGGGCTTAATTGTTCAACTTTCAAACTTACAAGTCAAGGCCCGACCCAAGCCCACATCTTAAAAGCCTTATATAATATTATATTAAGTTAATTAATAGAGTTTCCAGCCATTATTCATCAATAATCCCGAAATTAACAAAACCCTAACTTGGGCAGCCACCTTGCGATCGGAACAGCAGGAAGAAGAAAGAAAAAAAGGAATCCTTGGCGGCTGAGGTAGTTGTGGCGGCTGGAGAGGAAGAAGAACATCAATAGGGATCTTGTGCAGCTGCTAGGAGTCTTATACATCATAAATCTCAGCCATAAACCCTAAGTAATTGATCTTAAACTTTGTTTATTGTTCAAGAACCCTAACTTTGTTGATTTAGTCTTTTGCTTTGAATTGTTTTGCAATTGATTGATAGTTTGTCTTGTGATGGATGTTGTTTGGATCTTGAATGAGTTTTATCATGTTTAAGTTGATGTTTGTGATGTTTCTCTTAAGTATATGTGGCTGTCCAAAATCAATGTTAGGCTAAACTTGCTTGTTCTACCTAGGATAGATGATTGTTGAGTAGTTTAGACTTGTTTGATGGATTGTTAATGTTCAAGACTTGAATTATTGATGTAAAGTTTAACTAAACCATAAATTAGATTGTGTGTGATGGCTGTGTTTTATTTGTTATTACTTATAATCCTCTTGCATTAGTTAATTGAATTAGTTTTGATTAATTGATTGCTTGTTAGACTCTTGACTTGGTGTTAGGGTTTATTTGCGGGGTGTACAACCGTAGGGATAAGTGGATAATATACATCATCTAAAATCAGTTAAAATACACCTTCTTTGAGACGAGAGGTGATAAGAAGTAATATTGTCTCGTAGCTTTTACTTGTTAGAATTAAGACCGCGCGAGAGCGGGTTTTTGTCTTGTCAAGTTTGAGTGTTTATGTGCAATTAGTTGGTTTAATTTGGGTTAAGTTAAATTGTTCCTCTATCCTTGGTGACATAGTATTTTTCTCCATTAGGATAGTGTGTCGATGAGACCGAGAGGTGAGTCGTCATTTGAACACGTTAATAATCGTTTTTCCGGTTTATTCTTTAAAATCAATTAAAAATAAATTAGAGTTTGTTAGAGAGACTGAGAGGTAATTAACTTTCTTAAACAAGTTTTTGTTGTGTCATCTTTTATAACCGGTGTCGTGAACATTTTCAATCCATTGTCTTGTTATTTTTATCAACATGATTCATTCCTAGGTAGACGTTTTTATATATTGAATTTAAACCAAAGTTTCAAAGTTTTGTCAAAAGTTTTCATTCAGTTAAGTTAAGTAGATAAATTAAATTCTAAAATAAATTAATTAAATATTTTGGTGAGTCTTGGTTAGAGTTTAGTAATTATAAACGTTTTCACGTGTCTTCGAGTTCGATATCCGGACTTTCTTTATCTGTGCTATACGCGATCGGTACACTTGCCGTTTGTGTGAACTAGGATAGATTGTTTGGTTTTTAAAGCTTAGTTGCGACTTGTGTTTTATTTATATATATATTTTTGCACATCAGGGATCCATTGCTACTTGGGCTGCCATGCAGACCCAATTTCTTGAAAAATACGATCCTCCGGCTAAGGCCGCTCGTTTGCGTAACCAAATTCATTCTTTCCAGATGGAGGACACCGAGAGCTTCTACGAGGCGTGGGAAAGGTTCAAAAATCTACTTGCGTTATGTCCAAACCACGGCCTACAAGACTGGGCGGTTGTTGAGAAGTTCTACAACGGAGGGACGTACACAACTCAGAGTATGCTCGACACAGCTGCAGGAGGTAACCTACTGACAACGAAGGATACGGATGAGTGCATTGCCTTGTTTAACGGTTTAGCCATGAGTGGATACCAGCGACCACCAGTTAAGAGTACCAAAACCGTCGATTCCCTATCACGCGGCATGCATTCGGTCGACACGAGCACCGCACTTGCGGCACAAGTTGAAGCGTTAGCAAAGATCGTGAAGGACTTGCAGGTGAAAAGTAAGTTATGCGAGATCTGTAGAGGGGGACATGATACTGTTCAGTGCACCGTAGGTTTCCAGGAGGAGGCAGTCGACTTCGTTAATAATCCAAACCGAAATCAACATTCTTTCAATTCTTATAATTCGGGGTGGAGAGGTAACCAAAATTCCAACTGGAGGAACGGAAATCAGTCCGGCTTCCAGCAACGTCAGAGCCTATTCAAGGATTCCGGTGAGGGAACGAGTAGTGGGGAGAAGAAGCCCACATTAGAGGAGATGATGGCACAGCAGACACAGATGTTGTCGCAACTCATGACTCGAGAGGACTCCCGTCACAAAGAAAATCAAGAGAAATTCCGGGAGCACGAGTCATTCATGAGAAATTAAGGAGCGTCAATTCAAAATATTGAGCGTCAGATAGGAGAGATAGCAAGTCGTCTAAATGAGAGGTCACCAGGTACACTTCCAAGTAACACTGAACAAAATCCGAAGGCGTTCGCGAAGGCTGTGACGACAAGGAGCGGTGCAGGGGCACGTAGCGAGCCCGTGATTGAAGAGGCGACGAGAGGAGTCGTTAACGAGCCTGCGGTAGATGTAGAGGAGAAGGTAGACGAGGAGATTCAGTTGGAGTCTCCACCGGCCAAGGTGCATCAGAGGCACAGCCCCGGAAGTTCAGCACAGGCCGAGAACCAACCATTACCCAGCACACCACCGAGAGTCTACAAACCTAGACTCCCATATCCCGGGAGAGTCCGTAGGGATAGAGACGAGGAGCAGAACTCCAAATTTCTTGATCTTCTGAAGCAACTTCATCTTAATATTCCTTTCCTTGAGGCACTTACGCAAATGCCCAAATACGCAAAGTTTCTTAAGGATATTCTTTCGAACTAAGAGAAGTTAGCCGAAGTCTCTTCCATTCCTCTGAGTGCTGGTTGCTCTGCAGTCTTGCAGAGAAAGCTACCAGAAAAGATGTCCGATCCTGGGAGTTTCACAATTCCTTGCATCTTGAGTGATAATACGGTCGTCCATGCGCTGGCAGATCTTGGTGCCAGTATTAATCTCATGCCGTATTCCGTGTATCGCAAGTTGGGTCTAGGCGAACCGAGGCCTACCCGTATGAGTATCCAGCTTGATGATCGTTCTGTGAAATACCCCCGAGGGGTGGTCGAGAACATGCTTGTTCGTGTCGACAAGTTCATCTTCCCGGTGGACTTTGTCATCCTGGACATGAACGACGACGATAGTGTCCCACTCATCTTGGGCCGACCATTCCTTGCCACTGCACAGGCATTGATCGATGTCTGCGAGGGTAAATTAATCTTAAGAGTTGGGGATGAGAACGTCACCTTTGACGTTCGACAGTCACTGAAACACCCCAAGTCTGCTGATGACTCCTTATACTTCATTGATACCATCATGGAGCATGTCGGGGAGTTTCTCAGCGAAATTTGTGGAGGATCTGCCTCCGACACCCAGATTCTCGATAGGGAGATTCCGGAGATTGAAATGGTTGCCGTAACCAATCAGTCCTTAAATGACGACACCGAGTCGCATACCCCTGAATCTGGCGTGTCTGCTGAGATCGTACGAGACGATCCGATGGACCGACCTTCGGTCGAGAGTCCTCCTCTTTCCTTAGAGCTTAAGGATTTACCTTCCCATCTTGAGTATGCATTTTTAGATAAAGAGAGGAAGCTTCCGGTTATCATTGCATCTGCTTTGACCGAGGTCGAGAAGGAGAAGTTGTTGAGGATGCTACGAGAGCACAAGGAGGCTATTGCATGGAAGATTATCGACATCAAGGGTATCAACCCATCGTTTTGCACTCATAAAATCCTCATGGAGGAAAGTTTCAAAACTGTCGTCCAGCCACAACGGCGGCTTAATCCGAAAATGCAAGAGGTCGTAAAGAAGGAGATCATTAAACTCCTTGATGCGGGGATCATTTTCCCCATTTCTGATAGTGCTTGAGTGAGTCCAGTCCAAGTGGTTCCTAAAAAGGGTGGCATGACTGTCGTCACCAACGAGAGGAACGAGCTTATTCCCACGAGGACTGTGACGGGATGGCGAGTCTGCATCGACTATCGCCGATTGAATGATGCCACCAGGAAAGACCACTTTCCTCTCCCATTCATTGATTAGATGTTAGAGCGTTTAGCAGGTCAGCAGTACTACTGCTTCCTAGATGGTTTCTCCGGGTACTTCCAGGTTCCGATAGCCCCCGACGACCAGGAGAAAACCACTTTCACCTGCCCTTACGGAACGTTTTCTTACAAACTATGCCGTTCGGACTTTGTAACGCTCCAGCCACATTCCAGAGGTGTGTGGTGGCCATTTTCCATGATATGATCGAGGACTCTATGGAGGTGTTCATGGACAATTTTTCCGTATTTGGGTGTTCCTTCGACCATTGTTTATCAAATCCCGAGAGGATGACGTCCCGCAGCGTTGACACCAACCTAGTCCTTAACTGGGAAAATTGTCATTTCATGGTTCGCGAGGGCATTGTTCTAGGTCATCGAATCTCAAGTGCGGGGATAGAGGTTGACCAGGCAAAGGTCGAGACCATTTCTAAGCTTCCTCCGCCTACTTCTGTGAGATCAATTCGTAGCTTTCTAGGTCATGCCGGGTTCTACCGCCGGTTCATCAAAGATTTTTTTTAAAATCGCGAGACCCATGACCAAACTTTTGGAGAAGGATGCTCCATTTGTTTTTTCTGAGCAGTGTATCGAGGCGTTTGATCTTCTAAAAAACAAACTCGTTAACGCCCCAATCATGGTTGCTCCCGACTGGTCGTTACTATTCGAGTTGATGTGTGACGCGAGCGACTTCACAGTCGGAGTGGTTCTTGGAAAACGGAAGGATAAACATTTCCATCCGATCTACTATGCGAGCCGGACCTTAAATGGCGCATAGGAAAGCTATACCACCACCGAAAAAGAGCTTTTAGCTGTGGTGTTCGCTTTCGACAAATTTAGGTTCTATCTTGTTTTTTCCAAAACGATTGTTTATACGGATCATGTCGCTATTAGATATCTTTTCAGCAAGCAGGATGCTAAGCCGCGTCTTATCCAATGGATCCTGTTGCTTCAAGAGTTCGATATAGAGATATGTGATAAAAGGGGGCCGAGAATGTGGCAGCTGATCATCTTTCATGTCTAGAGGGAGTTGATTTAGGAGATTCAGGAGTTAGGATCGACGATCGTTTTCCGACGGAGAGTCTGATGTTTGTTACTGCACAAGAGGAAGGTTTTCCATGGTTTGCTGATTTCACGAACTATCTCGCTGACGGATACCTCCCAAAGATGCCTTACCAGCAAAAGAAGAAATTCTTTGCTGACATCAAATTTTACCTTTGGGAAGATCCATATCTTTTCCGCATTGGTGCCGATCAGCTTATTAAAAGGTGTGTAGATATCAAGGAAGGATGGCAAATTTTGAGCCATTGTCATGTGGGACCGACTGGAGGTCACCATGGTGTGAGTTCTACGGCAAAGAAAGTCCCCTGATTCTGGTTTTTACTGGCTGTCTATCTTTAAGGATGCTCATCTGTTCGTTAAGAGTTGTGATCGTTTCCAGCGTGTCGGCAACATTTCTTCGCGAAACGAAACGCCCCAGAATGCCATTCAAGTTTGTGAGGTTTTTGATATTTGGGGTATTGATTTCATGGGACCGTTTCCATCTTCGCGTGGAAACAAATACATACTCATGGCCGTTGATTACGTGTCTAAGTGGGTTGAGGCCAAAGCTCTACCCACCAATGATGCCCGAGCGGTAGTCCGTTTTCTAAAAAGTCTATTCGCTCGTTTTGGAGTCCCGAAAGCCTTGATCAGTGATCGAGGTACTCACTTTTGCAACTCGCAGATGGATAAGGCGTTGAAGCGTTATGGGGTCACCCATCGGCTTGCGACCGCCTACCACCCACAGACTAGTGGGCAGGTAGAAGTGAGTAATCGGGTAATCAAACGTATTCTCGAGAAAACGGTTGGTTCAAATCGTCGGGATTGGTCCGAAAAATTAGATGACGCTCTGTGGGCCTTCCGTACAGCCTACAAGACTCCGATTGGTTCCACACCATTTCGGATGATTTATGGGAAGGCCTGTCATCTTCCTGTTGAATTGGAACACCGCGCTTCATGGGCCCTTCAAAGGGTTAATCTTGATTTACCCGCCGCAGAGGGTAATCGTTTCCATCAATTACACGAATTAGAGGAGCTTCGGGATCACGCATATGCACAATCATTTCGGTATAAGGAGCATACGAAGGAATTGCATGACAGGAAATTGAAGGGTAATAGGCAGTTCAAGTGTGGGGATAAGGTTTTACTGTATAACACACGGTTGAGGTTATTCCCGGGAAAGTTGAAATCCCGATGGTCGGGACCGTTCACGGTCACTGAGGTTTTCCCGTATGGAACGATTGAGATACAAGATCGAAGCGGGAAGTTTAAGGTGAACGGCCATAGATCGAAGTACTACATAGGAGAGCCGATAACTGATCAGACAGTCGAGGTGTTCTACCTTGACTCATTCACCGAGGAATAGGCGTGATGGATGCATCACTCGGGAGACAGCCCGAGTTGTAGAGTTTGTATTATGATTCTCTTTATTATCTGTTTTCATTTGTTTTATTTTTATTTATATTTATAAAAACATAAAAAAAAACAAAAAAAAACAAAAAAAAATCAAAAACACAAAAATATGTTTATTTTTTATGTTTTTGTTTTCTGTTTTGTACGCCGCTACATGCGAGCGAGTTTGAGTTTTTACAGGTATTATTATGCGAATGGTAGCTCTGATGGCGTTTTGGAACTGGTTCACCCGAGGTTGCGGCCGCGAATGAAATGCTATACGGTCGTTCGTTCGAGTCATACACAGTTGACGAAGAATCTGCATCTAAACCAGGGGAGTAACCCGTTCTCTATTTTAATTTCTGTTATTTCAAGTTTTAATTTTATGCGTTACGTTTTATTTTTATTTTATTTATTTTCCTTGTTCTCATCGAGGACGATTTCGTTCTAAGTGTGAGGATGAGAATTTATTTTACTTAGTTGTAGAAAAAAAAATTAAAAAATAAAAAGTTTTCACTTGTTTTTTGTTTTCGTACGTTGTTTAAAAAAAATAAAAAAAAATAATAATGTCCCTTGTTTTTAGTTTCTTTTGCATTAAAGTGGGAGATGATGATATTTATCGGAAATCGGTTTTTCAAACTACTAATAATATGAGATAAATAAAAGAAAACGCACTTAATTTGGGATGTGTCGGTAGGCTCAGCCTTGAAAATGAAAGGGCAAATTTGATAAAACGGTTAAACGGAAATCTTTTGTGGGTAAAGCGTTTTGTCCGTGGAAAATAAGCAATGAAAGGTCAGGCCATACTCAAGCCTCAAATTTTGGTATGAAAAAAAAAAGTGGAAGTATCATGAGTTTTAAAAATTTGAATACGTTATCATATGATTCTTGGGTAGGTTTAACGTTAGAGTATGTCGTGTAGCCTGTGATATAAATCTTAAACTGCTAGTTTAGTGTTTTACACCTCATTGGCGTATGGTTTTATAACCTTAAATTCTGTATTGATGGGATGCTTCGGGTCCGGAGACCATGGGTCTGTATGCAATCTATTTATCTAGGTATTCACAATTCCTAGGTGGGGTTGTGGATATTTAAAAATAAAGCCAAAGAGCAAACCCTTATAAGTCTATAAACATGATCACAAAAAGTACAAATGTACAAATACACTACATACTTGATCATCCACGCCGTTAGCCATATGGGGTCCCCTTGCTCGCGTCTCATTACCATTAAGAAACAGACAACAAGGGACACGCTACATGTAATCCCTACAGATGAAATTTTGCATACTCACCTGTGGTGATGGTTTTGGGGTATTGCTTGATAACGGGGGTATGTCATGTTGTGGGGAACACTAGCTATTAATTAATTGAACCTTAATCTTATCTAATGGCTGCTTGGTAGACTTTGATGCTTAAGCTTAGGTGAATAAACAATACCCTTGATCGTTTTAACTATTCATAAATATTGAGCAACAAAGTTTTAATTCTGCTAATTTTGAGGTTTAAATCAAGATGGGGTGGTCTGGTCCGGTAAAAGCAGAAAATAAGCGGGCCTTAATTGTGTAAACCACTAAGTAATATTATTGTGGATCTTATTTGTCCCGGTAAAGATTAAGGCATGGGTTTAGGTGGACAACAATATCGATGATCGCGGTTTTTGCGTTTTTCTGAGCTTTAAAATCTAACCTATATGTTTGATTTGACTATGATTTTCCTATTCTGATCCAACTGCAGTCAAATCTTTTTCAGGGACGAAAAAGTCTTAAGTGTGGGGATGTTTGATGTGTAGTAAAACACACTTACTTTCCTTATGATTTTATCATGGTTTTTATGCATAGTTTTTTATTTTATGAAAGTATTGGGGGTTAAGTGCAATAATTTACAAAGTTTATATGTTAATTGTAGGTTTATGAAAGATGGTGAAAAAAGAGTTAAGTTGGAAGACTTTAGGGGCCTTTTTGGTCAAGTTTCAAAGCTACAACTCAAGGCCCGACCCAAGCCCACAAGTTAGAAGCCTTACATGATATTTTATTAAGTTAATTAACTTAGTTTTCAGCCATTATCCAGCCCTAAATCCCGAAAATAAAAAAACCCTAACTCCTATCCATAGTTCCGATCGGCAGCAGCAAAGGAGAAGGAAAAAGAAGAAAAGTTTGGCGGCTGTGGTGGCTGTGACGGCTGGAGAGTAAGAAGAACACCAAGGAGACTCTTGTGCAGCTGCTAGGCATCAAATACATTCATAATCTCAGCCATATAACCCTAAGTAATCATCTTTAAACTTTGTTTTTTGTTCAAGAACCCTAACTAGTTGAATTGATCTTTTTCTTTGGATTGTTTTGCAAGTAATTGATTGTTTGACTTTGATTTAGTTATTCTTGGATCTTGAATGAGTTTGATTATGTTTATGTTGATGTTTATGATGATTTACTTGAATGTTAATGGCTGTCCAAACTTAATGAGTAGCTAATCTTATTTGTTGAACCTAGGTTTGATGAATATTGTTAGGTTTTGACTAGTAATATGGATTGTTAATGATCATGGCTTAAATTGTTAATGTAAAGTTTGATTTAACAGTAAATTAGATTGTGTTTAGTGGCTGTGTTTTGTTTGATTATACCTAATAACCCCGTGCTTTAATTAATTGAATCGGTTTTGATTAGTTGTTGCATGTTTAAGGCTCTTTACTTTGTGTTTAGGGTTTATTTGCGGGAAGTACAACCGTAGGGATAAGTGGGTAAATTAATTAGATAAAATCAGTTGTGAAACACCTTCTTAGAGACCGAGAGGTGATAAGAAGTAAACTCGTCTCATTACTTTTACTTGTTAGAATTAAGATCGTGCGAGAGCGGGTTTTGTTCTTGTCGGGTTTGGGTGTTTGAGCGATTAGTTGGTCTAGTTTAAGTTAAGTTGAATTGTTCCTCCATCCTTGGTTGCGTAGTATTCGTTTCCATTTGGCTAGTGTGTCGGTGAGACCGAGAGGTGAGTCGGCATTAGAACACGTTAATAATTTGTTTTCCCGGTTTGTTCTTAAAATCAACTAAGATAAGTTAGAGTTTTTTAGTGAGACCGAGAGGTGATCTGACCTTCTTGAGCGAACCTTAGTTGTGTCATCCTTTAGAACCGGTGTCGTGAGAGTTTTCAATCCATTGTCTTGTCATCTCCTTCAATATGATTCTTACCTAGGTAGACGTTTTTATCACTGCAGTCAAAGTTTCCGAAGTTTGGTCAAAAGTTTTCATTTAGTTAAGTTAAGTAGTTAAATCAAATCTAAAAAAATCAATTAAATATTTTGGTGAGTCTTGGTTAGAGTTTAGTGATTATAAACGTTTTCACGTGTCTTCGAGTTCGATATCCGGACTTTCCTCATCTGTGCTATACGCGACCGGTACACTTGCCGTTTGTGTGAACTAGGATAGATTGTTTGGTTTTTAAAGCTTAGTTGTGACTTGTGTTTTATTTATATATATATATTTTCGCACATCAATGGAAAACCACAAAGTGTACCAAGGGCGGCATAAGTGTTAATGGTCCATAAGACAACAGCATGTAGCGTAAACCTTTCTCGGGCATATGCATCGTATGTTTCTACCCTCGTATTGAATAAATGTTGTAGATCTTCAATCAACGGTGCTTAAAATACATCAATATCATTACCCGGTGTCCCCAATATCAATAACGATAGCATGATGAACTTCCTTTTCATACACAACCATGGTGGAAGGTTGTAAATGACAGCTAAAACTGGCCAGACACTGTGGTGTCTATTTCCTCTATTAACATCCACCCCATCAGCTGCAATGCCTAGCCACAAACTTCTTGGATCTTGTTTAATGAATTCATATTTGTCATCTATAGCAGCCCATGCGGGTGAATCCGTCGGGTGACGTAAAACACCGTCCTTTATTCTACTTTCCGCGTGCCATCTCAAATGTCGTGCAGTCGTCGGTGACTGAAAAAGTCGTTTGATCCGTCTAATTAATGGAAAGTACCATAATACTGTTGCTGGAATTTTATTGTATGTTACTTTTTTAATATCATCCACCTTCCATCTTGATTTTCCACAAGTGGGACATACTTCATATTTTTCGTACAGTCCCCTGTTAAGAATGCAGTCGTTAATACAATCATGTATTTTGTTATAACCTGACCCCATTGCTTTGAATGTTCTCTTAACCTCATATGTACTACTGGCCATTTCATTACCTTCTAGTAGCATCTTCTTAAAGACAAGAATGAATTATATAAAGCATTTATCCGAAACTCCGTACTTGCTCTTCACGTTGAAAAGCTGTACCAGGGCAGACAACTTTGTGAAGTCGGGACAGCCTTTGTAAAGTGGCTTCTCAGCATCTTCAGTTAGTTTTCCAAACTTTGCATAATCACGGTCATCAGTGAAGTTATCTTCTGTAGCTTCAACCATATTTACTGTTTGGGCAGCATCAATTGGTAATTCCGATGTAAAATCGGTTGGGTGCATTTCATAGTTGTCTTCTAAAACCGGGTAACTAATTTGGGGCTCATCCTTTTCTCCATGCTTAGACCATATGGTATAGTTTTGATCTATGCCATGTTTGAATAAGTGATGTTTCACATCGTCCAGACTGAGTGATATGTGGTTTAAACAAGTCTGACATGGACACGAAATTTTTTTATTGGCTTATTGCTTGATTTCTTTAAATTGTTGACTGCATAATCTATAAAACTTAGAACTCCATCCATACAAATCTTTCTGCTTCTATTCGTTGCCATCCAAGACTTGTCCATCTTTGAAATCACCACTGTAAACAAATTCACACATAATATATTAAACTAGGTTTGAAGTTCTGTAGTTACTATCCTTTTCAACTAATCGAACAACATAGTTATTCTACTCATAGTTAAACCAAATAAGGAACAACATAATTACTCTACTAATCAAAAAGAAATAAATAATACATACCTTGCTTTGTATTTCTCACAGAGGTTTTGATTTGGAACCTACGTTGTCATGTGTTTATCAATTGGGTCGAACCTACGTGTGTTGTGTTTAGATTTGGGTCGAAATGGGTCATGGGTCGGAACGGGGTTAAGGACAAGTTTTTTTTTGTTTTTTTTAATGAGGACAACGGAGGAAACGATTTAGTTTTTTTTACTTTTTTTTATTTTCGATTAATATTTTGAGTTATAATTTTGTTATTATTTTTTTTGGATACTTTGAGTTATGATTTTTTTTAATTATTTTTAAATTTAAAATATAAGAAATCATCCAAAAAAAACATAAGAAACCAAAACCCAACCCGTTTAAATTTGTCAACCCATTTTGACCCGATTGGGGATAATAGGGTAATTGGGGATAATAGCGTAATTGGGGATAAAGAGTCTAACTAGGGATAATAGAGTCTGATTGGGGATAATAAAGTCCAAATGGAAACAACAAATTCCAATTGGGGATAACAGAGTCCAATTGGACTCTGTTATAGCCATTTGGACTTTGTTATCCACAATTGGACACTGTTATCCCCAATTGAACTATGTTATACCCCATTGAAATCTGATATCCCTAATTGGACTCTGTTATATCCCATTGGAATATGTTATCCCTAATTAGACTCTGTTATCCCAATCGGACTTTGTTATCCTCAATTGGACATTGTTATCCCCAATGGGACACTGTATCGACAACTGGACACAGTTAAATCCCTAATTGGACACTGTTATCCCCAATTGAACTATGTTATACCCCACTGAACTTTGTTATACCAATTGGACTCTCTTATACATAATTGGACTTTGTTATCCCCAATTGGAATTTGTTATACCAATTGGACTCTCTTATACCCCATTGGACTCTATTATTCCAATTGAACTATGTTATACCCCATTGGACACTGTTATACCAATTGGACTCTCTTATACCTAATTGGACTTTGTTATCCCCGGTTGGACTCTATTATCCCCAATCGGACACTGTTATCCCCAATTGAACTATGTTATACCCCATTAGAATCTGTTATCCCTAATTGGACTCTGTTATCCCAATTCGACTCTATTATACCCATTTAAACTATGTTATACCCAGTTGGACTTTTTTATCCCCAATTGGACTCTATTATACCCAATTGGACTTTGTTATACCCAATTGGACTTTTTTTTATCCCCAGTTGGACTCTATTATCCCCAATCGGACACTGTTATCCACAATTGGACACTATTATCCCCAATTGAACTATGTTATACCCCATTAGAATCTGCTATCCCTAATTGGACTCTATTATACCGAATTGGACTTTGTTATCCTCAATTGGACTCTAATATCCCCAATCGGACACTGTTATCCACAATATTTGGACACTGTTATCCCTAATTGAACACTGTTATCCCCAATTGAACTATGTTATACCCCATTGGAATCTGTTATCCTATCCCGAAGTCTGTTATCCCAATTGGACTCCAATATCCCCAATTGGATTTGTTAAATGTCAAGCTAAATGCCGATCAAATTCGGATTTGTTAAATATCGGGTCGTGCCTGATAAGAAATGACTTATTTTTTAAACAATTGGAACTAGGATTTGGGTTAATTAAATGGTTAAAAGGCCATGTTTTTAATTAATGGATCAATTTATTTTGGAATTAGATTTGGTTTGTAACACCCGTTAATTTCCTTCTCGTTATCCCGGTTCGTTGAATCATTTAACTTTCCTCTTAAGTGTCATATTTTTCAAAGTAGAAGGGGCCATGGTGAAAATTTGATATTATTATTATCACAAATGAGAAATGGGCAGGTGAATTATTCAACCACTTCCCCACTTACCATGTTCCCTTGTCCCCCACTTGCAATGTTTATTTCTTTCTTCCTTGTTTCCGATTGGAATGAGAGCAGCCCTTCCCCACCTGCAATTCTATTTTGTGCAACCAAGATTAGGGTGTAAAACTTCAAGTGAAGGTTAGTCCCATGTTTCCCCAAGTCTTTTACACCTTGATTGATCATTATAACTCGCTCATTGATCGTTAAATCGCTTGTTTTAAGCTTACCGGGTGGCTGACCAAATTATCAATTCCGGGACTGTTTTGGTTGAGATTTTTACACCAAAAATCTTCCTAGGTATGTCTAATATAACATACTTTAAAATCATGTTCATTGGTGTTCGTTAGGTTGGTCAACTAGTTGTAGATTGAAAACTAGTTTTCGGTTGTCTAGAATGGTGTTTGGTTGCGTTTAACGCGAGGGATGAAATAAGTGATGACCAATTCAGTTCATATAGATTTGTTTAATGTACGGACTGTTGGAAAATGATTTTTATAATTATTGGGGCTGAATTGGTTGTCGGTTACTTAAACGGGTCGGTACAACGCGTATTTGCGTTATTGAATAGTTGGTACGTTGAACTTGCGAGTTACCGACCCATTTGACTCGTGTAGCGTCGTGTGGACTTGTTGGATGTGAATTTATAAAATTTGGGTCCACACGGGGCTGAGTTTGATGTTAGATGCCTAAATAACTCTTAAACGCGCGTGTTAGTATCACCTAGTGCTCCGGGGGCTGTTATGAATGGGTTTGATGAGGTCGAGGCTTTAGGTAACTCGAACCATGTTAAACGTCTCGTAGGATAAACGAGTCCTTTCGGTGTCATTAGTAATGATTGTTTGTAAACCGACAGATGTTTGAGTTGTAAGGATACTTAGGGATTCTCTAACTCGTGGTGAATCCGTGCCTCGTGTTAGGTGAGTTCATGATGCCCTTTTTTTAACTCTTTTTAAGTTTTTGGGCTAGCATGTACACTTAAATGATTTTGCTTGAAGAACCGTTTAAGTTATCTTGCATAGGCGTATTTATATAGGATAGGCCTTGAACTAATAATATTGAATGATGTATGGATGTATATGTATATATATTATTGAATGGCCAATAATTGGCGAATGATGTAGTCGTTATCGATTACGGATGTTACGCATGCCTACTTCGTGTTTGCACGCGTTGATGGAATGTTACGTGTTGGGGTTGTACGTTTTTTGGACCCTAAATGTTATTATTGAATGTTATACGTATATATATATATTTTATATATATATAGGAAAGCATGCATAGAGATGTTTATATATAAGAATGTTATTATTGAATGTTATACGTATATATATATATATATATATTTAAATAGGAAAGCATGTATAGAGATGTTTATATATAAGAAGGATTATCTATTATTATTGCTGACATGGTTTTTGCTGCAGAAGCTACCGTAGCTTACGGTGGACTCTAATGATGGGAATACAAGATTTTTTTTTCTTATATTTAAGGATGTCATTTATTTAAACTTGTACTCACTCAGCTTAAGCTGACTTTGTGTACATATTAGTGTGAGTTTCAGGTAAGGGAAGGATGCTTACCGCTTGGACGTGCTCGAGACTACTCGGTCGGTTGAAGGCATACTTAGTCGGAAGCTTTAACAATATTAAACATCCTCTTTTAATGTTTTATTAAATACAATTCAATTTGATTTTGGGAACTTGTTTTAATAATTTTCTGCTGAACCTATACTCTGAATTATTATTTTAATGGAACGAACTGTTTAAGTTTAAGAATTTTGTAAATATCGTGTATGAGTAGCAACTGTGGGACCACCAGGATCCGGGGTCTTACATGGTTAAATAATTAAGTGTAAATCCTAATTATAGAATTATAAGAACTTCTATTTTTGTTATAATTTTTTTAAAATTTTAAATTTTTAAAAAAATGTTAGCTAATATTCTTAAATACTAAATGACAATAGGAAGATTGGGGTCGATAATAAAAATAGATTGGGGTCGGTAATATAAGAAGATTGATGTCGGTCGGATTTCGCTATATAAATTTACATTATGTATTTATAAGAGTAACATTATGAATAGGTTTATTTAGAGGATTAAAAACAAATTATAAAAAGATAATGATAATTAATGACAGCCTGAAAACTGAATAGTCAACCATAATTTCAAATTTCTCAAAATCTGTCCCTCGCAAATTATCAATGTAGCTTAATAATGACTGTTTAATATTAATAGGTTTCTAAAATGGCGCCGTTAAGCAATCTTTAATTGAAAATTAACAAAAATTAAAAAATTTCACATTGCCTGCATGAACAAATTACACTCCTATTGTTACGTAAACATGCTCATAAGATTCATTCCACATCTTTTGGTGGTTATTGTTCTTGAACTCGGTTGACGATTTCCAGAAATCATCTTCTTCTACTAAGGTTTGTGATGATTTGTATATGTTTATTTGCAATCAACAACTCTCATTTGCATGTTACTTTGTGTCGTAGGTCATGGAATTGGAAAGAACATATGAAGAGAATGATGCATTGGAAGACCAGTTTAATGAAGAATTTCATGATTATTCGAGTGACTCTGATATGAGACCTTCTGATGACGATAATGAACATAAAGTCAGTGAAGCCAAAGATAAAAAGAAAAGGAGATTGACCAGAATGCCTGATGTGCGAAAAGATATATATAAATATTAATAACTAATTCTCGCAATTCAACACTAAGTCTTAAATTTATAAAAGCAAACGATCCTAACTAAACTTCACACAAACGGCAAGTGTACCGGTCGCGTAGCAGCACAGTCTAATGGAAGCCCGGATGTCGAACACAAAGACACGTGAGAACGGCTTAGATAATTAACCCTAATCTAAGTCCTGCCTAAATAATATATTTATTTATTATTATTTAAACTAACTAAACTTAACTAACTTGACTTAGCTAACGATGAAACTTAACGGAACTAACAATAATAAGAAAACGAATCACCTAGGTAAGATGACTTAACGGGTATAGGATGGCTCAGGTGCTAACAAGTGTTTGAAACCGGCTTCTAAAGATGAACTAAGATAGATGTAATCAAAGCAACTGGGTCCCCACGGTCAGTTTTACCAGAAAACCCTAACAACGTCTACTTAGCTTTTAATTCACGGTTGTTTTTTTACGTAACCTAATGATTTATTACTTGGTCCGTATCAAAATCACAATCCTCACTAAGGCTCGAGCTAATTACAAACCTAGGAAGAGAGGGGTAATTCAATAATAAGGATAAAATAACTCAACTTACAAACTAACCTAGTCGATAGCTAGAAAACTGCACGTGGTCTCGCAACGGGTAACAAAATCAACTAAAGTAGAGAGATAAGCTAACCCCTAAGGTTTTGGTCCAACTCAAAGAGGATGATCCTACTTAACTAAATGATTCAAGAAACATAAACCCTAATGGCACGCATCTACCACAATCAATCAACACACTAAGTATTAACCGAACTAGCAATTAACGACCACAAGAAACAAATTCAAGCAATAATCAACTACTTGGGGCTCATGCAACCTAAAATACATCTAATGGCAGCAAGGTTCATGGAATAATATCACAAATTATGAAGTTTACAATAACTAAACAATCAAACACGAAATTAGCACCCGAAAAGTGATAAATCAACCGTTAAACATCAAACCTAGGTGATTCAAACAAGTTTAGCCAAGAATAATGAATGAAAAGCATATAACATAGATAAATATGATAAACATGTTCATTAGAATATGATTACAACTTGTTTGAATGTCTAACACTCAAAAACGAACTCACAATCGCTAAAATACTCAAAACCGACAACCGGGTGATGAAATAACGAACCGGCTGCTCCTCCTCCTTGGTATTTCGACTTGAACAGATGTGATGGCCTGGAAATATGATTTTATATCGTTTTTAGGGTTTAGGGTTATTAAATATATCATTAAACTTGATAAACAAGCCAAACTAGGTCCAAACAAGCCCATAGAAACCCATATAAGACAAAATAGTCATGTTGATGCATTTGGGCAGCCATGGAACACCCCTAGGGCCCCAAGCTACGTGAACATGAAGGGTCAGGTGGCCGATCGGCGTGGCCATGCCCTTTGGGTCTTCGTTTATCGACTGCTGACTCGTTTAAACTTCGTTTGTGCGTACCGGCTTCATCCGAGCTCCGTTTTAGCTGATTCTTTTTTCATTTGACTCGTTTTCTCTCTCTCTTCAACATGGTACCTATCACATACACAAACATGTAATTTCATTCAAGAATAAAAAAATAATCGTTAACGTTTAAGCACAAAATAACATAAAAACTATTAGGAAAACATGTGTGTTTTACACCACATCAATGCCAAGGATGCGAAGTGCCTACACAAATTCTGGTGGGAAAAAACATAAATTCAAGTTCGATGCGTTTGGCAGGTTGAGTGGAAAGTACATATCTGAATTCGTGAGTTTCTTAGGAGATCTGGTCAGGGAGAAAGTGAATGTCAGTGTTCTTACATGGATGGAAGCATCCTAAGAACTAAGGGATAAGTTGTGGGAAGAGATTACGATAAAATGCCTGATCAATTATTTGTTTGCATACATTATTCTATTCTAATTGTAATTGTTATTTCAGCGTTATTACGAAGTAGACGAAGACAAAATAAAGTTATGACTCGTCTCGGTTTGCTCTTAAGAAGCTTTAGAAGTAGGTTGTATAAACGGGACATACATCCCAAACTAGGCAAACCAGAGAAGTTAGCTAGAATTCCAAGACAGTTTCGGACAATAATCCTTATCCAAGATCACTGGGATAGATTTGTCGTGTATACAGACAAATTCAAGGTATAGGTCGATCTTTTTATCATCATCAACATATATAATTTCATTATTTTTCATATTTTCATATTTATAAAACTTAATTAAGAATTGACATATGTGAGATTTAATTTTCATGAAGGATTCGTCGGACATAAGGAAGGAAGCTCAGGCGAAGTCGCGTTACAACCACCGGTTGGGAAAAGGTGGATATGCTACTCTTGAAGAAAAAATGGTAAATGTTTTATTCTTTAAAAAATCCCTAAATAGATGCTTAGGACTAAAGATTATGTGATTTAATACTAATGCAATTTTCTTATAAATTATAACAAGCTTGCAAACAACGAAGTTGAGAAAGATGTACCTCCCTCTCGGTGTATGATGTGGTATAAAGCCCGTCAAAACAAAGATGATGAAATAGAAGATGAGGAGATTAAAACTCTGGGAGAGCAACTAGTGAGGTCGGGAGACTGTCTTTAACTTATTCATATCGTCTTGCTCAAGTTGATTGATTTTACATATTATTTGAACTTGAATGATTTTACATATTATTTTGTGTAGTTGAAAATGAAAAAAATATCATTGCTGGGAAGTTGAAGGTTGATCAATGCGAGGATGCCATGACACTGGTCTTTGGCCACAAAATACGTGGTTGCGTAAGAGGGGTAGGAACTGGAGTAATGTCTTCTATATATCTTCACGGTCCACGACGAGTTAGAGGATCGACAAAAGAACAAATAAAGGAGCTTCAACTTATGGACCAGTCTGAGAGAGACGAAAAGGAAAAAGAGAGACAAGAAAGACGGAAACAAGGTGAAGAACTTATGTTGATGAAAAATGCGCTTGATAAACAACAAGCTGACATGAGAGCGTTACTATTCAGCCTTGCTATTCAGGGGATTCAAGTCGGGACAAAACCGAATCAACAACAAGTAAGTGAATCTGTCTATAATATTATTATAAATATAAAGCAATTAATTCATTGCTAATACATTGTACTCATGAAAAGCAGTCTCCGACTCATTCAAGTGGGTCCCAGAAGAATCAAACTGTATATTCGGTGGGTCAGAATGGCGACACCGTTATTGATCATATACTTCAACTGAAACAGTCCACAAAGGTTAACATAACTCTACTAACTTATTATTCTATTTTAATATTATTTTTATTAATTCAATTCTATTATAACATTGTACTTTAAATATGAGTATTTGATCAGGGCAATGAGACAGGTCCAGGAAATTAGTCTCCAAGTCAAACAGGTGGACCCTAACTAAAAAAACTACAACTTTGTCCGGTAAGAATGACTGAGCCACTTCTGCTATAGGCAAAAGGAAACATTGTACACTTGAGAAAGTCAATCAAGTAAGTTATTCTTTGAATAGTTCAGTATTTTACAATCTTCATTAATTAATTGTGGGAATTATAAATTGTTATTTAGGACTCTTCCAAAACTGTCAAAAAGAACATGGAAAGCTCACCTGTGTCAATAAACACTCCTTCACCAAAAGGAGAACGGGTATGTACTTTTACAAATATGTCTTTGTATTTTTTTCCTTATGATGTAATGACAAAAAATATTATAGATTATCAAGTGTCGACTAGCAATTGTGTCCAAGAGAAACGTTGTCGCTTCTGGTAGGAATTACTTGTCCGAATGTCTACAAACATGTCACAATGTTCTAGTCCAAGAGGACTGCTACAAAGTGTCGATTGACCAATCGATACAAGATGCAACATTTTTACCTCATGAAATCCCTGATGCGAGAACAGTCGGGGATGCAGTTGGCAGTTTTGTTCCTTGGCCGAAGGATCTTTGCATTATTGATGTGAGTTTCTGTAATTACTGTCTATAATGGTCTTTAAATTATTAAACTATTTCTAACAACTTAGATGCTTTTTTCCTTTTTAAATGGTGTTGACATTGGATGATCAACAAACTGAAAATCGAAAGGTCAATGACTTCACAAACGGGACAACTACTTAACATGTTGATGGTCAGCAGCGGAATCAACCGAAAGATTCAAATGTCAAAAAAACACATAAAACAAAAGGAACAATAGAATATGTCCAGTTGATTAATATTAAATCGAAGTTCACCAGGAGTAGTACTAACGCAACAGCTAAGCCGGCGTAATTAATTCAACTAGTGAGATTTAGATTAGGATGCATATTTGTAATTACCCATGTTTAAAAATTTATTTATATGTAGAAGAATTTCATTTTATTTTAATAATATTTTTGTATCGTTTCATTCATATATTATCCATTATTATACTTATTTCGCAAATGTCACTAAATGTGAATTGCAATCAAATTCATGTGATTATAATTCGTTTTTGGTCACATTTTAAATTATCATGTCATTAAAAGGTTACATTTGGGTGATTATAACCTATATATAGTCACATTTTACTAAATAATTTGTGTCTAACATATATATATATATATATATGGTCACATTCATTAAAGATAGTGTCACTAAAAGGTATATATTGGTAATTTTGTGTTAACAATTGTGTGATAACTAACTACATATAATCACTGCCTACAAATATTTGTGTCTACATCCCATAAACAGTCACAGTCTTTAGAAAAGACTGTGACTACAAGTATGTTATAGGGTCAATACCTACGTTATATATGTCACTAAAGTGAAATGTAACATCAAATATTCAAAGATAGAGTCACTGAAGGATACACAACGGTGACACTTAAAATAAGAGATGTCACTAGAATGTATGTAATAGTCACAACTTAGATTAATGATTGTTTCATAACTAACATATAGTCACACTGTTCAAAATTATTTGTCACTAAAATACATTAAAAAATCAAGTTTATTTAATAATAGTGTGACAACAAGTGTGTTAGGGTCATGTATGACATTCGTCAAAATTCGGATCTCGATTTGCATTCGGGCTGTAAACTTTTATTATACAAAACCTGACTCAACATTTTTTTTGTTCCTTATTTAATTATGATATAATATTATTATATATCTCGATCACCAATAAATCGATGTTTGTCATACTATAGAGTCGTTAAGAAAAACATAAGGGGTTTAAAATGATTTTTCGTAAACTCGTTATAAGCTTAAAAAACCTTTAAATTCCTTTTAGACTTTGTTTGAAACTTGAGGGGTTGTTTGTGAAAATATGCATACATATATAACAAAACCTAACCCTAAAACATAAACATATAACCACAGCCGCCCCCTTCCTTCTTCCTCGCAATTCCGGCGCCGTTTTCCGGTGACTTCGACGGCAACCTCCGAACACCACCCACCACCTCCACTGCAGCCATCACTCCAGCCACACACACCACACACAGCCGCCACCCCCTTGTAGCCGTTTTTTCGGCGAGCCCAAGATTCCGACCACCCTCTTCCTCTTTCTCCGACACCCGCAGCCACCACCGGTGTACCGCGTGCCACCCCGCTGTACCCCCAACGTCCCTCTCCGTCTCTGTCACTCTCTCTGTCTCTCTCGCACACTCTCTCTCACTCTCAGCTCTCCGTCTCTATCTCTCTTCTCTCTCCCCGTCTCCCTCTCTCACCCTCGCTCGCTCTCTCTTTCTCTCCCCGTCTCCCTCTCTCTCTTCTCTCTCTCTGTTGCATTTTTCTCCGGCGCGCCTCTGGTGGCCGGAATCAACTCTGGCGTCCCTTATTTTCCTTATCTCCGGCTTCGAGCTCAGGTATCGAATTTGTTTGTGACTTTTAGTTTAACTATTAACCAATCGAGCTAATCGGATCTGGGTTTAATTTAGTTCGGGAATGATGATGTTTATGTTTAAGGTTTAAAACTAACTTGTTTTACTAAATCCTAACTAGATGTTCGTTTAGAGCAGTCGGTTGGTGCGTGTGCGTTTAAACTTGAGGTCACGAGTTCGATTTCCCTCCGTGACCAACTTTGGTTTGTTTCGTTAACAAATTACTCAAGTTAATATTTCTATTTTTATTAACAAGAAAATATTTATTATTATTATTATTATTATTATTATTACTATTATTATTAACAAGATTATTATTATTATTATTTTTATTATCTTTTAACAAAACAATTATTATTATCGTTATTTTCATAATAATATATTATTATTTCTATGATTATTATTATCATTATTAGTATGATTATTAAGTAATAATACAAATTCTATTATACAAATATTATCTACTTGTTTTATTAAGCCGAAACCCATGTCGGGTCTAGTTACCATTTAACGTCTTTGTCACTCGAGTTATATCTTTTTTATCACTAATACTACTATTATTAAAATGTTAAAAGTATTAGTTATTATTAATATAGCATATATAATTATAATAATAATAATTATTATTAGTAAAATTCAAATCTATTAATAATGTATAATCAACAACAAAAGTAATTATTATTTTATTTGTTATTACTATTACTATTATTAGTTTTAACAACAATCCTTGAGTGATGGTATATCTTTATATATCATCAACATTATCTTATATATCTATATATATATGTATATATAAAACATACTTTAAAATCATTATTATCATTTCTATCTTTAACATTAATAATATTATTATAAACTTTATTATCTATTCATTTTCTTTATAAAACCGAACTCTTAAATTAAACCCGTCTTGTTTCTATTTAATATTGGTTTAGTTATTTAAAAGCCCAATAAAATGATATTATTTTATTTTAATTGTCAATTAAGTACGAGTCCCTAACCATTAACAAATTAACCGGTAATCCAATTTACAACCGAACCTCATTGTTCAATGTTTCCAATATAGTTTCATTATGGTTTCAAGTTCATTAATATATATTATATTATTTATTTTAGCTAAGGTGTTTATCGTTTCAAGTCGGATCTGTTCGTTTACCGTTCGAGCTTCATTTATTTATCTATTTATTTCTCGGTTCATCAATCGAGGTGAGTACTTTCATACCCTTTTTCCATATTCCGTTTTGGGGTGACATTTCATACTTATCCAACTAAATACTTTATTTACTTGAATCTTTAAACCCACAAACGTGATTGTATACTTTACTTAAATAAATGCTCGATTTGGTGTTATATGCTTACATGCTTAAATGTTTATTGCTTTGGCGGGTAGCCATACTTGAATGCTGAACTTTGAATGCTAAGGCAGGTTGGTCTCACGAAATCCCGAATCCATTTGGTATTCTCTTATGGAGGGTGTTTTAATGTATTTTTATTAACGATAACTATTTAGCATGAGGCGGGTAGCCTCATGGACACTATGATCCGAGTATACTTGGTTGTTACCATTTAAAAAGGGTCCGAACTATTTATCTTTTGCATATCTAAATTGTTGCTATTATTTATTGTTTTGTATACAAGTTTTGTGGCTTTTTATTACTATATACTTATATGCTCAAGCTTAAGAAAATTGCTCACCAACCTTTGTGTTGACAAACTTTATTTTATGAAATGTTACAGGTTTGACTTTTGTTGACTCGAGGACTTGACGAAAAACGTTACCAAGACTATTAGGGTATTAGTAAAACGAACAATATAATTGCTACTTGTATTCAACTTGTTTGTGTAGACGAGATGTGTTGTTTATTAATTTGTTGAAATAAAATGAGTTGAATAAATATTGTCACTTTAAATAGTGTCTTGTGTATTCTCTTAAAAAAAATTTGTCGTTTAAAGAAAAGGTTCTCTTAAAAAATAAAAAAATAAAAAAAACATCACATTAATTAACTACATTGTTGATACTAGATATGACTAAAACTAGATTTACCGTAAATGTCGTAACTTATTAGAAAGAAAAGTTCCCAACCCTATTTAACCTAATCAAACCGTAGCATTGTTTGAGACAGAAACGGTTGCAAGATAACCGTGTTATACGGTTACGAGATAAACCGCCAACGACACAACATATGTTCGTGGATGTCAATCTCGTCCATGCATATGGGAACTAAAATATAACAAAACCCAAACATTATTTAAAGCAGTAGAGTCCCAAATAAACATAAACAAATAAAACATAAACCAGTCCAATGACCCAATAGCCCAAGTAATGATGTAAACGGGTCACATATCTCACTAATAATTCGTAAGTTCTTACATTAGATTTTCCAAAACCACGCCCAACGACTAGGTAAACATTGCACCGATAGCTTGAGCCACAACGACAATAGACAGACCCACATCTCCAATAACGTGGTCTGCATCGTCGTCATCTGCATCATCAGAGCTCTTCATAGCTTCAACAATCACCATAAGTGTGACCACGAATGCATAAACCACATACGGATATATTTTCACCATGAATTTGTTCTTGTCATCCTCTGGTGGTGCCATCTTATGCATCTACACTTTAAGAACAAGTCTGTTCAATAATTTCAGTTTGTGCTTACAGATTCATGCATGGTATATTCAATAAACTTCATATGTATATAATAGAAAATCGCCCTAAGTTACTACAAAACAACAGAAAATGTACGAATATTACCTGTGCTATTATTGTTGAAGAATTTCCCATACAAATAGCGCAACTTCTGTTTGACCAGCTTCCGGTGACCTTGAAATCACAAGAATCCGTGCTACTAGTTTTGTTAGCCAAGAATACATGAACATTCGTCTTCGACTGTATGATTTTTGGTCTTTTGGTGATAAAAATCATTTCTGAATCAGCATGACTGTTACCTTTAAAAGCTTTCCATCCACCGTGTGCACTTAACATCTATAGAATGTTAAATACAACATCAGAGATTCACAAAAAGCCATAAAAAGGTGGAACAAGGAGTAAAAACAAAAGGTTCAAATTATGTAACATAACCTTTTTGCGGATCAGAACTATGGGTATGCCATCAGCATCAAGTATAAGGCGCTGTTCGTGGTAGTTTGAGTTGCGTCATATCACTTTAAGCATGATTTTATCGTCGACATCGGCGATCAAATGATCTCCACTTGAGCTTTTAACAATTTTAACTTCAAGCGGATATGGTGTTATAAATTGAGACCCTATCACCGAAACTGGATTGTTGAAAGATGGGTAACTAAGTTGCGCCATCAACACATGCACTGATTGTTGTTCGGTGTGAGGATGAGTTTAAGAATGACACTTAGCAAGATTTCATCGTTGACCAGTTAGGATGTTTGTTTATTCTAATGCTGTTAAGACAATTTCCAATCTTTTTTTTTTATTTTTTAAGAAATTATAATTTACTATAAAACGATTACAATAGAGTGGCAGGCAAACGGGCAACAAGCTGCGCCGCAACCCCCTTTTGAATAGCAAAGCTAATCCTGCTAAAAACGAAGTTCTGGACCTAGAAGCTGAAGAGGTTCCGTGTACGACGCGCTGAACCCTAGGATGTTGATTTCCAATCTAATGAGGTCTGACTTTGTAAAACATCAACATCTAGGATGTTGATTATAATAGAAAATGAATTATTTCTTTGTCTCGTTTATACTAATACTTATTTAAACCGTGTTAATGTCCCAATGGGAAGGTTTCAGTACATCATGTATTTTGTTGGGTTTCGGTGATGAGTAAAAATTATTTATTAAAATCCGGTGAAATAAATATGTCAAATAATAATTAATCAAATTAATTAATATGTGCATAGCGGAAAGTAAATGAGTAATCAACACCAAAACTAAACCCGTCAGGATCTGGTTACAAACGACACAAGCACAGTAATAATATATAATATGTTAATAACAACCGATGAGATAGATAGTACATTGGTTAATGAATAACCGCTTGAGAAACCGGTAGCAGTGTGTCGGGGGTGGGGGTGGGGTGGTTTCAGAAACAGCAGCAGTGGAACGGGGGGCGTCGGCAACCGGTGGCGTGTAATGGAAATGGTTAGCGACGGCAGCGGCAGGCGGACTTGCAGCGGAGCGACGCTAATCAGATCCCTTTGTTTGCATGGTGTCATGCATGAGCAGGGAGCAATTAAAGGGATTTTTTTAAATTGGAAAATATATAAGAGTTAAATGGTTTCTAGAAGAAAGAAAAGTTGGTGATGAGTTCTAAGAGCTCCGCCATTTGAATTTGAAATGGCGGATCTCATATAATATATAGAGCTTGTCAGATTTTTTCTGGTGAGTTAGACATTCAGCAGGTGTTCCACCATTTGAAATGACGAATACAGTAATTATTTTCTGTGTTCCGTCATTTCAAATAGCAGATGCCAGTTTCTCTAATCTGTCAGTTTGACTGGCGGTTCACCATTCCCAACGTAGCTTACCCCTACATGTCAATATAACTTTTAACAAACATATGCCATTTGAAATGGCATGTAACCTCTCGACATCCATCATTTCAAATAGCAAGTGTAAATAACAATAATATGCCATGTCTGACTCTGATTTCACGTCTGTCACATTTTTCTTTTTGAAATTGTTTAGATTTTAAAATAGTAGTATTCAATAATGATAATTAATTATATTAAAAACAATAATATATTGTAATATTTTTTTAATTTAATGCTAATTATTCAAAAATAAAAGTATTAAATAATAATTAATTATTTTAGATTCACTAATATATTGTAATATGTTTATAATTTTAATGTTAATTATTGAAATATATCTTTTGGTTGACATCTACCATTTGAAATGACAAGTGTCTTCTTGACATCCGTTATTTCAAATGAAAATTGTGAATAGTGACAGGTCTGACTTTGATTATAATTGTGAATAGTGACAAGTCTGACTTTGATTGACACTTCAGTCTTATTTTTCTTTTTGTATTTATTGTATTGTTTTTTGCTTTTATTTTAGTTTTTAAAAATACAATATTATGTATTAGAAAAATGATTTTGATTATTAAAAACACTAATTTTACTTTTAATTATTAAAAGAATTATATGTTTATAATTAATTACTATTGATATTAGTATTTTCATTAATTAGTATATTAATAATTGCTTTTAATTAATAAATAGTTGACTTCATCCATATTTTCTTGGGTAGAGTTTTTTTTATAAAACCAAGTTTCGTCATTTGAAATGGCAAGTGTCTTCTTAACATCTAATATTTAAAATTACAAGTGTGAATAATACCCGTACTACCAAATCTAACCCAGATTTGAAAACTTATTATTTTAATCACTAGGCATGTCAATCAAAAGGTATTTTTGAATAATTAACATTAAATTAAAAACATATTACAATATATATATATATATATATATATATATATGGGAGGGTTATATTACAAAGAAGTAGTTTCCTAGGAAGACTAAGAATAAATCATAGCCATTGGATCATATCAATCAATGGTTGAGATTTAAAATTACAAAAAACCGTCATAGTTTCCTAGAATTACTCTTTCACCACTATAACCGACATAGTTTCCTTGAATTATTCTTTCACCATAGGTTTTAATGCCAAATGTCAAAATTCTATTTGTTCTTACCATTCCTAGGAAACAACTTTTTATTTGAACCCTTTTCTATATAGGGGAGGGTTATACTACAAAGAAGTAGTTTCCTAGGAAGACTAAGAACAAATTACAACCATTTGATCATGTTAATCAATGGTTGTGACAATCGTTAATTTCAGGTTAACTCCGTTAACTCCGTTAACTCAACTCCGTCAATTCAAACTTAAAGATCACTGAATCTATAACGTGCACCTCATTACATTTAAACTAGGGTTTAAATGACGCTTGACAATTACTACATGTGTAGTCTTTCGGGAATTGCACCGAAACGCAAACAAGTTGACGCGAACGATTAGTGAATAAACGAAAAACGTCAAAACAATAATTATGTGATAATTATGTGTTAGACTTATGTGTTACTTGTTTATATTATGTGTGATGCTAAACAAGAAACAAGAACTAGTTATTTAAGCTAGAAAAGTACCAATTGGAAGTTGAGGGACTAGAGTGTAACATGTTATTATAAATAATAACATAACCTAAAACCCTAATCCTCTCTTTCTCTCCCTCATAATCGACGGCCAGCCCCCCCCCCCCCCCCCCCCCCGTGTCTCCTTGCGATCGGCCTTCATACACACACATACAATCAAGATTTTTCAAGTTTAAATCGAAGATTAAGGTGCTAGGAAGGTATAAACAACTATCCTATGTATTTTACATGCTTAATTATGAGTTTGAATAGGTTAATTATAAACCCTTAAATCTGGAAATTTCATATATTGTGTTCATATGATCTTTGTTTGATTTGATGATGTATTGATGATGATTTGATAACTAGAATTGATATTGTTACATGTTAATTGTTGTGTCTTGATTTTGAGATCAAATAAAACCCTAACCATGTATTTATGGTGTAATTGATGTTCATGGATAGTGATTATGGTGTCTAGAGTGTTATATGAACGGATTATAGTCTATAGATGGTTAAATTGTTGAGTTTTGTTGCAAACAGTTTCTGGACAGGTTGTGTTGTTGATGTTCAACTGACTGTAACAGGGTGTAAATGTGAAAATTGATTGAGATAATTGATACTACAGTAAACTAGGTTGAGTCTAGTTTCTAAAGAATGTAAATTTGCAATTTTTGGACGTGTAAAAGTTAACCTTTATGATTTTACAAAAACGTTGTGCAAAGCTGAGTTGTTAGACCTGCTGTTAGGTTGTTTTGTAAATGTTATATCTCATGAACTACGAGACCAATTGGGTTGGTTTCACTTCTGAAAGTTGACTTGTTGAGTTAGGAACCTAATCCAAGTGGTCTTGCATTTATTGGATTTTTCGTTTAACGGGAATTTCAAATAACATTCTGTTGCACATAAATTTGACTGCTATGAGTTTGCTGTGGTAAATTGATCTTTGTGAGAAATATGTATGGAATAAAAATACAACAAAATATGTTCTGGAAACCTAACACATACATGCTTTTGTGATGATTTTTGGTAAATTTATTATGATGCTATGATCGGTGGGATAGACTAGTTTTTCAAGTAGAATTCTATCGTTAAGAAACTAGTTGCTGAATTTTGTGAAAGTTGCATGAAACATGGTGATTGCTAATTTATTATCATGTTTTGACCAAATTGCCCTTGCGGGGGATAATTGCTAACTAATTGTCGTATTTTGACCAAAATACCCTTGCGGGGAATAATTGCTAATTGATTGTCATGATTTGACCAAATTGCCCTTGCGGGGAATAATTGCTAGTTAATTGTTATGTGTTGACCAAATTGCCCTTACGGGAAGAAATTGCTAGTGATGTACATTATGAATACACGACACGTAAATAATTGCTCACACATGTAACGTATCATAAATACACTTGTTAAAGTCACACACGATTCACAAACGAAACACGAAACATGTTGTGTGCATAGGAATTATGTGCCGGGTCTAGAGACTCGATATTAGTTCCGATACTTAGAAAACCTCCTTATTGTTTTAGAACGCTAGAGAGAGTTTTCTGTGACGTGCATCACTTGGTGATTCATTTTGGGAATTCTTTGCAAACAGTGAGTTTCACTTACCCCTTTAAACTGTTTTCAAACGCTTTTCACTTGGGGAGATAACATACTCCGAAAACGCATTTAAGATTTTGTTAATATAGATTATATATCACTTGTAAAGACTAAGTGGCAAACGCAATAACTAAAGTCCTTCATTCACATCGAACCGTTTAATATTGGATAATAGCGAGTCATTGTTGAGTAGTACTACTCGGTTTGACAAACCCCACCCAACGCTAAACTCGACTGGAGGTCGAGTGGGTGTAATCTTGGCTAAAAACATACCATGGTCGGGATAGACTTGGTGGCAAGGCAAATGATAAACAGTCAGCTTCGGTGTCGAACACTTAGTAATACTTGTTTTATAGGCTAGCTACCTATAGATATATAATTGACATAACACTATCTGGTAACGCAAAACGCATAACGCAAAACGCTGAACGCAAAACGCTGAACGCAAACGCTAAACGCTTTATTTTATATAAACTTGTGAACTCACCAACCCCGTGTTGTCACTTTTAGTATGTTATTCTCAGGTAGCCGAGGCGCGGTATAGGATCATGCATTGCTTGAAAACGCTTTTGTTATGCAAACTCTTTTAAAACTGTTATCATTGGGTTTAAGTCGTCCTGCGAGACGCAACATTTTGTTTTATGTTTTTTTACGCTTCCACATTTAAATACTCGTAAACGTTTTCATGGTTTTGAAACTTTGTTTTATGGTTTGATTATAACTAATGAATCCGATCATGTTAGTTCACACCCTCTGACGGTAAAACTCCGTTAGTGGATTTTGAGGGTGTGACAGATTGGTATCAGAGCCATTGGTTACAGCGAACTAGAAATTGCATGCATACTAGACTATAACCGCGACGACCCATTAGTTTTAATGATACGCACTGCATAGATTTGTGTAGTCTTTGTTATCTTATCTCTTTACCCCTTTCACTCATACGCGTGCATACACGGCTTACCTGTAGGAATGTCGACGCCGCCATCATCATCATCATCCGATCCGATGACTCATGCTCACGGGAAAGAACCGCAGATACCTACCGCATCGCCACCCCGAGTAGTTCCGGAACTCGAAGCTCCCGCACCGAAGAGGTATCGCTTATCTGGAGGCATGTACGAAAACGAAGTTAGCTGGGATTAGTACCCTAATATGATCAGACGTATGGTCTATTGCGAACAAGTTCCCCCGCTACCCCACCCGAACCATCCTGCTTATCCCAACACCATACCACCCATAACCGAACCTGTAGAGCGTGTGCTCGCAGTTGTTGTTTCTTGTTTGACGCGTGATGTTGGTTACATGCGCTATACGAGAGCGAACGTTTCCGGACTGTTAAAAGATGGAACCGAAACTAAAGAGGAAATTTCCCGCATGACAGTAGCAATGAAGGAAATGCAAGAGGCTAGTGATCAACATATGAAGATTATGAGAAAGATGCAAGCCGAGATGATAGACTTGCAAGAGCAACTCCAAGTAGCAAGGACCCGAACCGAGATAGCTTTAGAGAGCTGCGATGTCTTACAAATGGAAATTTCTCAGAACGCAGCCGAACCTGAGGCAGAACCTGAGGCAGAGCTTGAAGAGGAACCCGAAGAAGATCAGGAAGAGGAGCCTGAGGAGGATCCCGAGGAAGATCCCGATGAGGAATCTGAAGAAGAACCGGAGGAAGAACCGGCAGAGGAGGAGGCACACTCAGAGGTGTCCTCAGACGATGACATCTAAGGATGATAACACCTAGATGGAGGGGTTGTCTCCATCCAAACTATTATTTTTCTATGATTTTAAGGATTGGTTTTAAATACTTTGTAGCGAATACAATGGTTTTAATCATGAATTATTATTTGGATTAATATATGGTTGTGATGTGATGTTTGTTCCTTTTATTTCTTTCTTACCTATCTTTTATTACCTTCAAGAATTACCTTGACTGCAAGCCCAGTTCGTTTAAGGGCACCGAGGGAGCAATAGGTTTCCTGTGTTGGGCTGAGAAAGCCGAATCAGCTTTTGAGATGTGTAATTGTCCACCTGCCAGTAGGGTCAAATTTGCTGCTGGAACACTCGAAGATTCTGCCCTCACTTGGTGGAATTCGAACGTACAGATTCTTGGATTGGAACTGGCTAACGCGATAAACTGGGAGGAGTTCAAGAACATGATGCGAGAAGAGTACTGTCCGAGAGAGGAGATTGCAAAGTTGGAATCTGAGTTTTGGTCATTGAAGATGGTGGGTTCGGAAATCGAAGCCTACACTACCCGTTCTCACGAGTTAGCTGTGATGTGTCCGCGGATGGTGGATCCGCCGAGTAAGAGAATTGAAATGTATATTGATGGGTTAGCACCGCAAATTCAGGGCATGGTAACGTCTTCCAGACCAGCCACGATTCAACAAGCGATTCGGTTAGCTCACAAACTAACGGATCAAGCAGTGACCCAAATTGCGCTACCACCTAGGGGTTCAACCACTAAAGCCCGTGACAACCCGAGCACTGACAACAACAACAGCAACAGCAACCCGAGCAGCGGAAAGAGAAAGTTTGACAACACCAGATCCTCATCCTCGAACCCCCCACAGCAACACCACTACCGTAAGCCCGAACCCATTCGGAGCTTCAACAATCAGAGTCACAACAATAATAACAACGGTAGCAGGCAGGGTTCGAGCGGCTATGCTGGGAAATATCCGAAGTGCAACAGGTGCAACTATCATCATGCTGGCTCGTGTGACCGTATCAAGTGTCAGAGATGCGGAAAGATGGGTCACCAGGCAAAGGAATGTAGAGGAGACCTTGCGGCAAAGGGTGCTCCTAAACCACCCATGACAACCAAGGGATGTTTTGAGTGTGGACAAGAGGGACATATTAAGAAAGACTGCCCCAAGCTGAAACAGAACGACAACAATGGAGGTAATGGAAGTGGCAGTGGTGGTGGAAACAATGGTAAAGGAAGAGCTTTTGTTATTGGGTCGGGTCAAGCCCGCAATGATCCGTACGTGGTGACTGGTAAGTTCTCTGTGAACGATTGTTTTGCTTCTGTATTGTTTGACACTGGAGCTTATAGGAGTTTTGTGTCGAAAGCCTTTAGTCAACTCTTAGACCTAACTCCAACCCCGTTAGATGCTAAGTTTCCTGTTGAATTAGCTGACGGTAAGACTATAGTAACGACTCATGTACTTGCGGGATGTAAGTTAAAACTGGCAGGTCATGTCTTTGATATCGACCTTATTCCTTTTACGCTTACTAGTTTCGATGTCGTGGTCGGCATGGACTGGTTATCCGAGAACCGAGCGGAGATTATATGTCATGACAAGATAGTCCACATTACTACCCCTTCCGGCGAGATCATTTCGATCCGGGGCGAGAGAAACGGCATGACCACCAACGTCATTACCCTCATGAAGGCGCAGAAGTATCTACGAAAGGGTCATCCGGCAATTTTGGCGCAGATTGTTGAGAAACCCACGGAAGAGAAGCGAATTGAAGATATACCGATTGTGCGAGATTTTCCGGAAGTTTTCCCGGAGGATTTGCCTAGACTCCCTCCTATTCGACAAGTCGAATTCCAAATCGAGTTGACCCCTTGTGCAGCACCCATAGCACGAGCTCCGTATCGGCTCGCACCGGTGGAGCTTCAGGAGCTGTCCACTCAGTTACAAGATTTGTTGGATAAGGGTTTTATCCGACCTAGCTCATCACCATGGGAGCCCCTGTCTTATTTGTCCGAAAGAAGGACGGGACTTTCCGCATGTGTATCAACTACCGGGAGTTGAACAAGGTGACGGTCAAGAACCGTTATCCTTTACCCCGAATTGATGATCTGTTTGACCAGCTCCAAGGATCGAGTTATTACTCGAAGATCGATCTGCGATCTGGTTACCATCAACTAAGAATGCGCGAAGAAGATATTTCAAAGACGGATTTCAGAACACGGTATGGTCACTACGAGTTTTCGGTTATGCCTTTTGGACTAACCAATGCACCAGCCGTATTTATGGATCTCATGAATCGAGTATGCAAGGCGTACCTCGACAAGTTTGTGATTGTGTTTATTGACGATACCCTGGTCTACTCCAAGGACAAGGCTGACCATGAGGAACACTTGAGGGTAATTCTGGAATTATTGAAGAAGGAGCAACTGTATGCTAAGCTCTCGAAATGCGAATTTTGGCTTCGCGAGGTTCACTTTTTAGGACATGTGATCAACGAGAACGGTATCCATGTCGATCCCGGTAAGGTAGAGGCCATCAAAAACTGGGAAGCACCTAAGACTCCGACTGAGGTGCGGCAATTCCTAGGACTGGCCGGCTACTACCGGTGTTTCATCGAGGGATTTTCAAAGATTGCTCAACCCCTCACCGCTTTGACTCACAAGGGTACTAAGTACAATTGGGGTGACGCGCAAGAATCCGCTTTCCAACTGTTGAGAACCAAACTCTGTAGCGCCCCTATTTTAGCCCTCCCCGAGGGAACAGAGAATTTTGAGGTACATTGTGACGCATCGATACAAGGTCTCGGTTGTGTGCTGATGCAACTCGAGAAGGTTATAGCTTATGCCTCTCGACAACTACGGGTTCACGAGAAGAACTACACGACCCATGATTTGGAACTCGGAGCTGTGGTGTTTGCCCTTAAGATATGGAGGCATTACTTGTACGGTACCAAGTTTACCATTTACACCGACCACAAGAGTCTCCAGCATATCTACGATCAGAAGGAGCTGAACATGCGACAGCGTCGTTGGGTCGAGCTGCTTAAGGATTATGATTGTGACATCAAGTACCACCCTGGCAAGGCCAATGTAGTGGCCAGCGCCCTCAGCAGAAAAGAAATAGATAAACCCAGACGAGTGCGAGCATTGCAACTCACGATTCATAACAACTTACCCGATCAGATTCGCGAGGCGCAACTCGAAGCTTTGAAAGATGATAATCTTCCATCGGAACTCATGCGGGGCATGAACAAGCAACTTGAAACCAAATCCGACGGGGTCCGATATTTTGAGAACCGGATTTGGGTTCCACGATACGGAGAGTTGAGAACTCTCGTGATGGACGAAGCACACAAGTCCAGATATTCTATCCACCCCGGCTCAGATAAAATGTGCATGGATAGTAATTATGGTGTCTAGAGTGTTATATGAACGGATTATAGTCTATAGATGGTTAAATTGTTGAGTTTTGTTGCAAACAGTTTCTGGACAGGTTGTGTTGTTGATGTTCAACTGACTGTAATGGGGTATAAATGTGAAAATTTATTGAGATAATTGATACTACAGTAAACTAGGTTGAGTCTAGTTTCTAAAGAATGTAAATTTGCAATTTTTGGACGTGTAAAAGTTAACCTTTATGATTTTACAAAAACGTTGTGCAAAGCTGAGTTGTTAGACCTGCTGTTAGGTTGTTTTGTAAATGTTATATCTCATGAACTACGAGGCTAATTGGGTTGGTTCCACTTCTGAAAGTTGACTTGTTGAGTTAGGAACCTAACCCAAGTGGTCTTGCATTTATTGGATTTTTCGTTTAACGGGAATTTCAAATAACATTCTGTTACGCATAAATTTGACTGCTATGAGTTTGCTGTGGTAAATTGATCTTTGTGAGAAATATGTATGGAATAAAAATACAACAAAATATGTTCTGGAAACCTAACACATACATTCTTTTGTGATGATTTTTGGTAAATTTATTGTGATGCTATGATCGGTGGGATAGACTAGTTTTTCAAGTAGAATTCTGTCGTTAAGAAACTAGTTGCTGAATTTTGTGAAAGTTGCATGAAACATGGTGATTGCTAATTTATTATCATGTTTTGACCAAATTGCCCTTGCGGTGGATAATTGCTAACTAATTGTCGTATTTTGACCAAAATACCCTTGCGGGGAATAATTGCTAATTGATTGTCATGATTTGACCAAATTGCCCTTGCGGGGAATAATTGCTAGTTAATTGTTATGTGTTGACCAAATTGCCCTTACGGGAAGAAATTGCTAGTGATGTACATTATGAATACACGACACGTAAATAATTGCTCACACATGTAACGTATCATAAATACACTTGTTAAAGTCACACACGATTCACAAACGAAACACGAAACATGTTGTGTGCATAGGAATTATGTGCCGGGTCTAGAGACTCGATATTAGTTCCGATACTTAGAAAACCTCCTTATTGTTTTAGAACGCTAGAGAGAGTTTTCTGTGACGTGCATCACTTGGTGATTCATTTTGGGAATTCTTTGCAAACAGTGAGTTTCACTTACCCCTTTAAACTGTTTTCAAACGCTTTTCACTTGGGGAGATAACATACTCCGAAAACGCATTTAAGATTTTGTTAATATAGATTATATATCACTTGTAAAGACTAAGTGGCAAACGCAATAACTAAAGTCCTTCATTCACATCGAACCGTTTAATATTGGATAATAGCGAGTCATTGTTGAGTAGTACTACTGGGTTTGACAAACCCCACCCAACGCTAAACTCGACTGGAGGTCGAGTGGGTGTAATCTTGGCTAAACACATACCAGGGTCGGGATAGACCTGGTGGCAAGGCAAATGATAAACAGTCAGCTTCGGTGTCGAACACTTAGTAATACTTGTTTAATAGGCTAGCTACCTATAGATATATAATTGACATAACACTATCTGGTAACGCAAAACGCATAACGCAAAATGCTGAACGCAAAACGCTGAACGCAAACGCTAAACGCTTTATTTTATATAAACTTGTGAACTCATCAACCCCGTGTTGACACTTTTAGTATGTTATTCTCAGGTAGCTGAGGCGGGCGCGCGGTATAGGATCATGCATTGCTTGAAAACGCTTTTGTTATGCAAACTCTTTTAAAACTGTTATCATTGGGTTTAAGTCGTCCTGCGAGACGCAACATTTTGATTTATGTTTTTTTTACGCTTCCGCATTTAAATACTCGTAAACGTTTTCATGGTTTTGAAACTTTGTTTTATGGTTTGATTATAACTAATGAATCCGATCCTGTTAGTTCACACCCTCTGACGGTAAAACTCCGTTAGTGGATTTTGAGGGTGTGACAATGGTTGAGATTAAAAATTACAAAAAATCGACATAGTTTCCTAAAATTACTCTTTCACCACTATAACCGACATAGTTTCCTAGAATTATTCTTTAACCAAAGGTTGTAATGCCACGTGTCAAAAAGCTATTGGTTCTTACCATTCTTAGGAAACTATTCATTTTTATTTGAACCCTTTTCTATATATATATATATATATATATATATATAGAAAATTGTTCAAATAAGAATAAGGAGTTTCCTAGAAATTGTAAGAACCAACAAAATTTTGACATTTGGCATTACAAATGATGGTGAAAGAACAATTCTAGGAAACTATGTCGGTTATAGTGATGAAAGAGTAATTATAGGAAACTATGTCGGTTTTTGGTAATTTTAAACCTCAACCATTGATTAGTATGATCCAATTGCTTTGATTTATTCCTAGTCTTCCTAGGAAACTACTTCTTTTTAGTATAACCCTCCCCTATATATATATATATTAGTGTTTTTAGTAAAATTAATTATTATTATCATTATTCAAACGGTTATTTTTTAATAATTAACATTAAATTAAAAAACATATACATCATATTAGTGTTTTTAATACAATTAATTATTATTATTATTATTATTATTATTTAATACTGTTATTTGAAAAAGTAAATAATTTCAAAAAAAAAGATGACTGATGTGACATCAAAATTAGACATGGCATGCTGTCATTATTCACATTTGTCTTTTAAAATGACGAATAAACACCAACCATTTCTAATGGCAACTACATGTCAAAAGTTATTTTGACATGTAGGGGTAAGCTATGTTGGGAATGGTGAACCGCCAGTAAAACTGTAAGGCCTCGTTACCGGTGCCTCACATTTGGGTGTTGGATTTACTCATCAATATAGTTCTAATCATCAGAGTTAATAAAAAACATACGCGGAATATAAAAACTTTCATAAAACATCACACAAATCCATAACTTGTCTTAAAATAAACTTTCTTGTCTTTCAAATTAACATAACATTAAACGTAATCGTCTTGAGTCTTCCGATGCCAGCCTCTTATTCAATGTCACGCGTCCCCTCAAGCGAGCTGCCTCATCCTACTCACCTGCGTGCATACTAAAAGTCAGCTACGCTGAGTGAGTTCTAGTTAATCAAACATAATACAATACATACACTTACCTTTGATCATGCATCCGAAGATACATAATAATTACTTTGCTAACTTACTTTCATTACATAATTTCATACGTATATGCATACTTTATTACTTTCATACTATATAATTACTGTCTATTCTATCTCAGATATTATTAGGGTCTGGTCCCTCTTTCCTTTGTCTATCTCAGATATTTTAGGGTCTGGTCCCTTTCTTGTCTATCTCAGATATTATTAGGGTCTGGTCCCTTTTTACTTCTCTATCTAAGATATTATAAAGGGCCTGGTCCCTCATTCTCTATCTCAGATATTATTAGGGTCTGGTCCCTCTTTCTTCATCTTGGTATATACTATCTTTACATACCCATAACATACATACTTTCTTTAATCAATCATACATATTCATATATTGTAGTATATCTATCATACACATTCGTCCATCATAAACATACCTCCCTTTTTGGAACGTGCAATATCCGAAGATCGTTCACGTACCGACAAGCTTTTATTCACATTTAAGATATACATACATAACATATAAACCATATAAGGCATACACTTACCAGTTAAGGTAAGTGTATTAACTATCACATCGAGTATGCACACAACCCAGAAAACATAACAAGGAAATGGGGCTAGAAACTCACCTGAATGCGGTTACGTTCTCCGTTAATAGTTATTCCCTTCTTGAGCTATGCACGACTAACTGTATAATATGTACATGTATCAATTAACTATTGCTACTCATATCGTATTTCTATCTTTATATAACCCACAACGAACGGCGGTCCGGGGGCAGCGCCCCTGGCAGCGGGGTTCTAGGGGCGGCATCCCCTAGCGGGGTCCAAGGGGGAGAGCCCCTGGCTAGGATTTTAAATTATTTTCTATATTGGGCTTATTCGTTAAGCCTAAGATACTGGGCTAGTTTGCTTTATATGGGATATGGGCTTGGCCCAACTGTCCAACATGGTACCTAGGTCCCACTAGGTTCAGGCCCAAACAACATTGGGTCAGCAGAGAAATCTTGGCAGAACCATTATGTTGACCGAGAACCCAAGTTTGACCGAAATCCCATATTTGGCCGAGAACCGAAGTTTGGCCGAAATCCCATATTTGACCAAAATCCATCCCTGGCCGAAAACACAGGTTGGCCGAGAACTCTTACTGGCCACCTGTTGACCGAGAACCATGAGGTTTGACCAAGGACCTCAAACTTGGCCGAAAACCCCAGCTCAGTTCATCCTTCTATCTTTTTCATTTCTATCATAGCCCAGTTACTGTTCTAAGGTTTTAAATCATAAGTTACTGTTCTAAGGTTTTAAATCATAAACTTTAACCATTTTTATTTACTATTCATATCCATTTTAGACCCATTACCACCACGGCTCCGAGATCTATCCCGTTTTAGGCATAAAGCTTGGACCTTTACACATTTAAAACTTTCTAGGCTAGATCTAGGGTTCCTTTGTGAACCGTTTATACCTATGGGTCCATTTAATCCATTTTAAGCATCAAGTTTGCTACTTTATGACTTAACTATACCCGATTCATTCTATGTTTAAGTTTCATGATCATTCGTTCATAAAACATAAGCTTTAAGATCAAGCACATACAAATCGTTTTTCTAGGTCACGGCTAGCTTGGTTATGAGCTTGGATCGTTTATCTAGCTTGAATAAGGATGATAAATCAATGATCTTGGCTCGTTTGATCTTGGATCTCACTCTCTATCTTGCGGCCGAAAGGAAGAGAGTGCGTGTGTGTTTAAGGTGTAAAATGGATAAGATGGATGGAAATGGAAATGATTAGGGTTTAAGGGGTATTTATACTCCCTTAAGCCTATGGACCAAAGGCCCATCTTTCCTTTTTAGTCCTTGATTAATTTATCCAATTAGTTTACTTATGTTACCCTCTTTATTATTATTTACCGACTCAAGTAACTTTTCGTTATAAGAAATAATATAAATATTATTCGAAATTTGGGATGTTACACAAACTGGCGGATTAGAGAAACTGGCATCCGCCATTTGAAAGGCAGAACACAGAAAATATGTACTAGATCCGCCTTTTCAAATGGCGAAACAACTGCTGAATGTCCAACTCACTGGACAAAATCTAACAAGGTCTACATTATATGAAATTTTCCTAGAAACCATCACCAACCTTTCTCTCTCCTAGAAACCATTTAACTCTTATATATTTTCCTATTTCAAAAAAAATCCACAATTAAAGATAGGGCCGGGTCACGTGATTTATTTCGTGGTGATAAAAATTATATATCTTCATAATATATATTATTATATCTTCGTCTCTAAGTCCAGAATTATTATTAGATAATTATTGTTTAATTATCATAATACTAGATATAACAATAACCGGGTCTTAAGCCCGACTTGATCTATCGGGCATTTAAAAGCCCACATTAGTTTATTTATCAAATAAATAAACTTTACAATATTATTTATATTTAGTATAAATAATAATCCCCTTAATTATTTGTCATTACCAGTTAAATAATTTAAGCGGGTTTTATGCTCGTTACCAAGGTGTAACTCTTACGAGTCATAGCTCGTTTAGCGGCATTAACTTGCTTGAACTAGTCCACTATTTCCAATAGTCTCCCACTAGGACGGCTTTCGATTAAGCTCCTTAACACTGATAGTTAGCGGTGCTCTAGCTACACATGATTGCCCTCAACAAGGTATGCCACTTTAAATTCATTAATCAAAACATCTTGGAACACCGTGTTGCAAGATGAATTTATGGTAATCTTTGTCATCCATCATTTCCGAATAAGACATCAATTGAACAATAAGACCTGGATCGGATTCAATCTCATATTGCGTTCAATTATTATTATTGTCGAATTAATATCAAAGTGGTCCAATCAAACACACAGTAAGTTTAAGTGAGGCCTCACACTTCACCCATTTGAATCAACGAGGGCGCCATGATGTATAGCTGTTACACAAAATGTAAGAGTACAAAATCCCATCTTGACTACATACAACTCCCACTGAACTTCAGAACTACTCCCAACCAATGCCTTTACGACTGGTAGTTGCGCGAAAGCAGTTGACACTGATCATAGAATAGTCTTTGGTAAACGAAAGTTCTAGTATGCATCTCAGGTTAGAGGATGCTAAACGAGTATACCAAAAATAAAACATCTTATGACTAAGAACCATGAAGATAATTTGATGCGAGTCACATCCAACGTCGTTCATAATGAAGTCTGTGAGTTTGGAAGTCAACTCCTTGAGTCCAAAGTCAGAATAGTCTTAATTCAGAGCCGTTCCCATGAGTCTAACCGACTACGGATAATTTAGAATACAAGATTCATGGAATAATCGTATTAAAATTGAACACAAATATAAGATTCAGTGTTTGCATTTAACTAGTAAATCTAAAGTGAATTCGAAAGTATAACTGTTTAGACGTTCGTACATCCAAATACTAAATCAAAACATATGGCTAGCTAATCTAAGACCGATCACATCCTAGTGAAGGTTATGCTTGTACAGAGTTATCGGCTTAGTGAACAGGTCTGCTAGATTTTGATATGTGTTTACTTTTCTTATTATAATATCTTCATGTTCCAGTATTTCCCGCAGTTAGTGTAACTTTTCAAAAATGTGATTGGCCCTGCGATGATATCTGGGCTCTATAGCTTGAGAAATAGCTCATGTGTTATCATAGATTATGTTAATCAGTTTACAAAAATTTAGAACTAGATCGAGGCCGACTATGAATTTCTTCATCCAAGAAGATTGTGAGCGAGAAACATCTCGGTCACTCTAGAAGTTAGCATCAGTGTAACAACTTATAGTGACCTCCTCTTCCACTCCTCCAAACACTAAGAGCATATCTTTGGTTCTTCTCAAGTAACTCAGATGCTCTTTACCGCATTCTAGTAGCCAACACTAGGACTTTGCTGATAACGAGTTGTCATGCTTAAAGCATACGAGACATCAAGTCTAGTTCATAGCATAGTGTACATGATTGAACCAATCGCTAAAGCATATGGAACTACTTGGATATTATTACGTTCAATGTCTATTGAAAGAGATTGCGATTTGTTCAACACAGCTCCTTTAGCAATGGGAACTTCACCTTTCTTGGAGTTTTTCATTGAGAAGCGTGCCATTACTTTGTCTATGTAGGTACTTTGACTTACCCTAGAAGCCGCTTAGATCCGTCTCGGTAGATCTTAATTCCTAAAACATAAGTATCTTATCTAAGATCGTTTATTGCGAAACAAGATCCTGACAGGTGCTTGAATTCCTCAAGTATTGGGATGTTGCTTACAATGATAAGTATATCATCCACATACAAGATAAGGAATGAGATAGTGCTCCCACTAATCTTTCTGTGAACACAAGGCTTACCTTCATTCTTGACACCAAATTCTTTAATTTTCTAATCAAAACGAAAATTCCATCTGCGGGATGCCTGTTTGAGTCGACAAATGGACTTCATTAGTTTGCACACCCATATCGATTTGACCATGGCAACAGGCGATATGGTTTCATCAAAGTCAACACCTTGAGTTTGAGTAAAGATTTACGCAACTAGTCGTGCTTTATAGGTGTATACATTTCCATTCATGGCAGTTTTTCTCTTGAAAATCAACTTTCTCCCTATTGCTCGACATTCGGGGGGTACCTTAACCAAGTTCCAGATATGATTAACACGCATAAATTGCATCTCGACGTTCATGGATTCTTGCCATTTCTCAAAATCCGGATCTAAGAGAGTAGATATGTAGTTAGCAGGTTCGTCATTAAACTCAGCTACTAATAGGACTTCCGGACCATTTAGATTCTCATAAGTATCTACTAGGTTCTTCAAGAGCCTTGCTACTTCTACGAATGCTTGTCTTCACATATGATTTATCAGCAACAACTAGTTGTTGATCAGAAGCTCCAACTTCCTCAACGGTTGTTTATGGTTCTTGAATTTCTTCAAAATCGATAAATATTATTGCAAGTTCCTTGTTCAAGAATTTCTTTCTCGAGAAAGTGACCCCTTCTTTTTATAGTAATCATATTTGTATAAGGATGGTAAAAATAATATCCGCTTCGGTTATAGTATCCGACGAAAGCAATTTTTACGCCACGAGGATCGAACTTCTCATTAGACTCGTTGGTGACATAAGATTTACATCCCTAAACTTAAAAGTAAGACAAATTGGGTTTTTGAGCCATGCCATATCTCATATGGTGTCTTATTTAACTTCTTAGTCGGTGCCATACTGACAATGTGGGTGGTGGTTATAAGAGCAGAATTCCAAAAGGAGTGAGGCAAGTTGATTATATACATCATCAATCGGGCCATGTTTAGCAGGGTACGAGTTTCCTCTCGTTCACGCCATTATTTTAGGGTGTGCCGAGTCGAGTGAGTTGTGAACAATTCCACGCTCTTTTAGATGATGGATTAATTCGGACATGAGATTCTCCCCGTCGATCTGATCGAGCTATTTTAATCCTTTTATTGATTTGGTATTCTACTTCATTTTGAGTCTTTTAAACTTTTCAAAAGTTTCAAGCTTGTGTTTCATAAGAAAGACATAAGTATATTATTTATAGCTGTCAATATTAGAAACAAAGTATCTTTCATGATTTCTAGAGATGGTACTGAAAGGGTCACATACACCATTATGTACGAGTCATAGCAAATCCTTAGCTCGTTCACTAATATGGGTGAAGGAGTCTTTGGCGAGTTTGCCAACTAAGCAAAATTCACAGTCGTCAATGGAAGTCAGGTCCGGTGGATTCAAGAATCCCCTTGATTAGAGCCTTTTAACTTGTGTCTCTCTTGTGTGATGAAGTCGGCAATGCCATAGAAATGTATCATTGATGTCAGATATGATACGATTAGAAAGATTATATAAGTTATTGTCTATTTGAACATCTATGTCATAAGTACAATTTAGAGGTTTAGCCTCAAAATAAAATGAGATTAGTTAGGTAGGAAAAAATAGAAATACTATTAAAAGCGTATTTAAACATTGTTCAAGAGTAACAAAACAAACAGTTATCCAAGATAACTGTAAGGCCATATGGATATGCAAAAGGATTTGTGCCAATTACAAGAACTAAGACTTTCTTCCCGTCACCTACAATAAGTTCCATGTTGCCTTGTTTTAGTTTCTTCCATTTTCAGTTTATTGAAAGACATTAAGATATGGTTGCCACTTTAGGTATCAAATACCTATGTGTTGCTAGAAACAGTGAAAAGTTCAATAACATAAATAGAGATCCATTTAGAGGTGTCTTCACCAATGACCCTCTTTTGTCTCAGCTTGGCTAGGTATTTGGGCAGTTTTGTTTTCAATGCCCATCTTATTGCATTCAAAGCACTGGCGGTCTCAATGATGCGACATTGGTGATTTTGCACCTTGCTTGTTAGTATTGGTAGCAGACTTGGCAACAACATTAACATATTTCTTGCCTTTGCTGTTGTAACCCATTTTCTTGGGTCTGGGCTTCTTGACACTGGTAGATTTAACCATAAGAACTTGATCAGGTTAATTTGGGATATTCATCACTGTCATCATCCAGACATTTATATTGAAATTTATCACGAACTAGTCGTAAGAGCTGGGGAGAGAGTTCAAGATGAATTCCGCTACCATTTAATCTGGTAGTGAACAATCAAGTTTAGTCAATGTACCCTTTTTCTTAAGCACGTGAGCACTAACAGAGAGCTTCTTTGCCATCTTGAGAACTATTCCAGAATGCGATGCTATTCGAGAAATGTGGTGCCATTCAGCGTTTTTTTCCTAAGTACATGCTTGAGAGTGAAAAAGGAACTTTTAAGAGACATGCGAGTAATAACCAAAATATAAAATATTATCTTGGATGATTTAACCCCTATTATTAATGACCTAACGACATGAATATAATAGGAATTTGAGAATCTGGCTATATCAGTTTCCTTAACGGCAGTAATAACATACAATATACTAGTAACAACTGATGATATAAATAGTACCTTGGTGACAAAACGAAATAACCCAGCAACAATGGTGGTGTTCATAAAAAACAACAGTGGAACATGGGCGGTGTCGGAAACCGGTGGCGTGCAACGGCAACGGTTGGCGACGGCGGTGGCAGGCGGACTTGTGGTAGTGCGACACTAATGAGATCCCTTTGTTTGCATGGTGTCATGCATGAGGATGGAGAAATTAAAGATATAGCCGGCTCACGTGTTTTATTTATTGGAGAGCAAAATTCTATATCTTCATAATATATATATATATATATATATATATATATATATATAGGGCAGAGTTAGAATAAAAACCCATTCAAGTTGTGAAAACCTTAGAAACTATATGTAGGCCCCTGATCTTGTTGAATGGATGATTGAGATTGAGTGTATAATACTAATACATCATTTATATTAAAAAACAGATTATGAAAGTACAAAAGGGCAAAAGAGACCTTTTATGTATACTGCTTTATATCACCATCACCATTTCAATTACAATCAACTACATAAACTCTCATTTTCTCTTTCAACGTTTCTCTCTCATGCTTTCCACTCTTCAATTTCAAGAAAATAATAACTTTTTGCTTTAATAATTAAGTTCTTCAAGATTCAAATCTCATCAAGAACATATCAAAAATCAACCATGTTATGATTTGGCTTGTTATTTCGAGCTTTCGGCTCTAGTGATGACGACGGTAAAGGTCTTGGCTTACCGGAAACCTGCAACTCGATAGGGGTTTCCGACCTAAGGTGATGTGGCGGTGAAGGTCTTGGTGTACCAGAAAACTTCAACTCAACGGCGGTTTCTGGTCCAAGTGATGATGAAGGTGAAGGTCTTTCATATTGATAAAGTTTTAACAAAGTTCAGATTCGGCCATTTCATATTGACAAATTTTTGAACAAGAATCTATGGACGAAAGCTACCATGAGCCTTATAAAGAACCTTTGGAATTTAGGATCTTGTCGTTTTATTTTTTTTAAGGTACTATGTGGAGAGAGTTCATATCTGGTCGTTTTAGTTTTTTTTAAAGATATTATTGGAAATTTTGTTTGAATTTAAATCTTGTTTTACAATTTTTTGAAATTTGCTATTTTTAGAGTATGAAGGAGCTTGATTCTTCTTTTATTATTGGCCTTTAGAAAGATCCAAAGTTTTTTTTTTTTACTTTAGGTTGCGATTCTTGAAGAAATCTTCAATTTTGTAATAAATCTTCATCTTATTTTTTACTGAAAAATAAGACAGTGGAGTGGGGTGGTGTTCAGAGTTTGTACCGGAAATATTATTATCCAGTTTTTTAAAAAATATACGTACATTTTTAAAACATATGTTACGCTTGTCTATAAACGTATGTTAATATGCAAAACTTATGTTCCGCTTGTCTATAAACGTATGTTTTAATATGCAAAAACGTATGCTTTTTTGTATCTGAATATTAATAATTAAGTGGACAAATTTTTAATATTTGCCTAACCCATACATGCACAAGACAGAGTGAGAGACGGGTTATACAAAGTTTACGAACATTTAATACAAAAGAGAGGGTATGAGACAAGTATTGTACCTTTAAGAAATCAATCAAATCAAAAATATCATTTTAACTATTACTTTTTTCTATATAACCATTATAAGGTAAAGAGTTTTAAATTTTTAATTACCCCAATGAGGAGTTAATTATAGTGTGATAAAGTTGATTCAAAAAAGAGTGTGTGAGATATGAATTGTACTTTTCAAAAATCAATCAAATAAAAGTCACACTTTTATTACTTACTTTTTCATTACTTTATGTCACAATTACACTCTATCTCCTACAAATATCCACACATTTTTATCACACACTTTATGTCACCATTACTCTCTCTCTCATACACAAAAGTCATCATATTTCAAAAATATACATTTATCTTTCATCCTAACTCAACCTAGTCCAACCATCTTACTCTTTTTCTTTAAGATATCGACAACCAAAAGGTTTCAAGCAACCAATAGATCTGGTCGTTTTAGTTTTTTTCAAAAATAGTATTGGAAATTTTATTTGAATTAAAATCTTATTTTACAGTTTTTTGAAATTTGCTATTTTTATAGTAGGAAAGAGCTTGATTCTTCTTTTATTATTGGCCTTTAGAAAGATCAAAAGTTTTTTTTTACTTTTCGTTGCGATTCATGAAGAAATCTTCAATTTTATAATAAATCTTCGTCTTATTTTTTACTAGAAAATAAGACAATAGAGTGGGGTGGTGTTCTGGAAATATTACTATCCAGTTTTTTTAAAATATATACGTATATTTTAAAAACATATGTTACACTTGTCTATAATCGTATGTTTTAATATGCAAAAACGTATGTTTTTTTTATCGGAATATTAATATTTAAGTGGACGGTTTTTAATATTTGCGTAACCCATACATGCGCAAGAGAGAGTGAGAGACGGATTATACAAAGTTTATAAGCATTTAATACAAAAGAGAGTGTGGGAGACAAGTATTTTACCTTTAAGAAATCAATCAAATCAAAACCATCATTTTAACTATTACTTTTTTCTATATAACCATTATAAGATAAAAAATTTAAATTTTTGAATAACCCCTATAAGGAGTTAATTATAGTGTGATAAAGTTAATTCAAAAGAGAGTATGAGAGACATGAATTGTACTTTTTCAAAAATTAATCAATTAAAAGTCATCACTTTTATTACTTACTTTTCACTACTTTATGTCACAATTACACATTCTCTCCCAATGTTTTAAAAACCGGTATTTTACTTGTACTTGATTTCGCTAAAAATGGTACAACCGGTTGAATAGTTTACCTTATAATGTCCTATAAATGTAACTCAAATCCAAAAGTAACCCAAAACTAAATGATTTCTTTAACAAAAAATAATCCAAAAGTTAATCCATATTAAAAAAAGTAACGCAAAAGCACTCAATTTAAAAAAAAAAATAGTCCTAACTTTTACACATTTTAATATTAATTGTTGGGTTAAAAGTAATTTTGAAAAAATATGAGCCGCAAATATATAAAAAATTTCAGGCTTAAAACCGGTTTATCGGTAAAAAACGGTATTTTAGACAAAAACCGCTGCTACGATGTTCTAGCAAACCGGTCAAAAATACTGGACTTAAAATACCGGCCTATTATGCGAAATCCGGTATAACCGGTTCAACCGGTCGGTTTGAACCGGTTTTTAAACCACTGCTCTCTCCTATACATATCCACACATTTTTATCACACATTTTATGTCACCATTACTCTCTCTCTCTCTTCTACACGAAAGTCACTATATTTCAAAAATATACATTTCTCTTTCATCCTAACTCAATCCAGTCCAACCATCTTCCTCATTTTTTTAATGATATTGACAATCAACAGGTTTCAGGCAAACCCTAACGGTTGTTTTCCGGAATGGTCCGAAATGGTTCTCAGAGTTCTTAAATTTCAAATGGTTCTCTTAGGATCCTTACCCTATATATATATATATAACTAGAGAGCAGTCCTCGTGCGTTGCGACGGGGTTGAGATGACCATTGACCAACATTATTTAAGCTAGTACCATAAAGATTATCATTTAAGCTACTCTACAACATAAGCGGATCATCAATTTGTTATTGGTGGAAAACATCTAAATGAAAGTCAAAATTTAGTAACTTAACTTAAAATAAACAATTGGGAATTAGTATTTGAAGCAACCAGAAAAAAGAAAGAAAGAAAAGTCATACAACATCTACAAAGTAAGCAAGAAAGGGCAGAACATATACCTTAAACAAAGTAGCTGCCAAATAGCTTGAAAGAAAAGAAACATGACATGAAATGAAGAAAATATGATAGCTGTTATAGTAAAAAATAAAACATATGTTATCAAGAATATATACAACCAACAAATAGGTCAACAATGAGAAAAATGGATCATGAAAATCTGCTACTAAGTCATACCAACTCCCAAAACTTAATGCTTGATCCTAGCTTGAGGTCAACAATACGAATAATTGGTTCCACATATAATTTTCCCTTCAAAAAATCATAATGAAACTCCGACGACTAACTGTTAGGAAGAAGAAAAGATTTATGTTAATTATGATTTTCAACATTCGTCTACATACATTCATCATGAAATCATCAATTGTATCAAATTTAACTTCTTTGGGTCATTTCATCAAACACTTGGTGTGTTGTATTTATATATACCTACACAACACTCAATTTGCATTTCATGCATACAAATTTCATAACAGTGTTGAAATTCATGGTTATGTATGCATTACTCACTTAACTATAAATCACATGTATTGACATCAATTTGGTGGATCATAAAAACTGATACATCCACTTCAAACCAAAAATCCAAATTAAAAATGGCGGTGGTCTCTGTTAATTTCATGCAAGTGATTTCCATCCCCCCCTATGTCATATATTTATTTTGCAGAATTATTAACCAAGCACCCATTTATGTATACCCTTTGTTCTAAAATTTAAAAGTTCTAGCTTACACACAACTTCCCCGATCTTGTCTCTCGGTTAAAAAGGTTTGGAGACAGTAAAGTAGTAATATTCATTCCATTAATGGATAAATTGTTGTAATGTCTTCAATTTCTAATCATCATCGACTTCTCTCTCAAAGACAAAATTCAGTCAGGAGGCTCGAATTAGGGTTTGACAAACTGTGTGTGGGTGTTAAAACACATAAGAATTGTAATTGTACCGTAGCTCAACACCGCAGCGAATTTATCATCGTCATCGATCAGAAACAAAATCAGTCTCCGGTGGGTTGAAGATATGAGAGAGAGGGCCGTGGAATGAATGTACAAATCATGCAACATCATGTACAACCAGCAATGCAGCAGAAAGTTGCAAATTATATATATATATATGTATATATATAATATTATATCTTGATCTCCTAGTCCATAAATATTATTAGATAATTATTGTTTAATTATCATAATACTAGATAAAACAATAACTAGGTTTTAAATAACTAGGTTTTTTAAAAGCCCACATTGGTTTATTAATCATATAAATAAACTTTACTCTACTACTACTACTACTACTACCACTACCACTACCACTACCACTACCACTACTACTACTAGGGGTGAGCATAAAACCGAATTAACCACGCCGAAACCGAATGACCGAAAAAACCAAACCGAAAAAAACAGAACCGAAGCATTAACCGACGGTTAAGTTTTTAGTTTTTTGAAAAAACCGATTTTTGGGTTTAGGTTAGGTTATCCATTTAAAAAACCGGACCGAACCGATTAATCGAACCCTATGTTTTCTACGTGTTTTTTGTAAGATGTTATGACCGAAAACAATAGACCAAAAGAATCTACCATTGATGGTGATGAAGATTATGAAGACAATGAATACTGGGTCTAAACTTTGAAGATGAATAAGACAATGAATGAAGATTCGGGCAAAACCTTTTGTGTTTTTTAAGTTATGAACGTTGTTGAGCTATAATTTTCATTCATCAGACGAAATATGTGAATGACGTGTTTAGCCGATTCAAGATAACTGCAAGAAAAGTCCCTTCGACTCCTCTTCCCGTGGGTTACAATTTTTCACCGGACGAATTGGAGGATACCGTTGATCCAGTCCTGTACCGAGCTATGATAGGTTCTTTAATATATCTTACAACTTCTCGTCTTGATATCCTTTTTGTTGTTTATTTAGGTGCCAGGAACCAATTGAGTCCCCGAGTGACTCATCTGGCGGCGGTTAAACGTATATTTCACTATCTAAAGGGTAATCTTGACACAGGGTTATGGTATCCCAATGATGATAGCTTTGATCTCACTGCGTTTTCCGATTCGGACTATGGAGGATGTAAGATCAACTTCAAGTCAACTACGGCGAGTTCTCAATTTCTAGGAAGCCGACTTGTTTTCTGGCAGTGTAAGAAGCAGACGACGGTCCACTTCAACCGCAGAAGCAGAATACGTGGCAGCCTCGAGTTGCTGCTCACAAGTTCTTTGGATCCAGCAACACTTGCGGGATTACGATTTGAAGTTTCTTACTACTCCCATATATATATTGATAACTCAGCTGCTATATCTATCACAAAGAACCCTGTACACCAATCTAAAACGAAACATATTGGTATTCGATATCATTTTATTCGTGACTGCTATGAAAAGAAATTAATCGATATAGAGAAGGTGCACATGGATTATCAGAAGGCGAACCTTTTTACCAAAGCATTTTATAAAACGAGATTTAAATTTTTGCTTCGTTTAAACGTTTTAAAAACACTTGCTAATATCCTTAAGCTTGGAGGTATTCATGTCATCTCCAAACTTAGTCATATTCTTCAAATATGGCCACACTTCCACATAGTAAGGACATTCAAAAAATAAATGTTGATGGCTCTCAAGCCCATCATCACATAACACACACCCAGGATCACAATTCTCATCACCCCAATTCATATAGTTATATGTAAGTAGACTATACTTGAATGTCATCTAGATAATAAAGGCATGTCTATGAATACATTGACTGAACCAAACATAATCACTCCACTGTTTAACCTCATGCTTAGCACCCATACTTTCATAAACATGCTTAATGGAGAAATAATTGTATTCATCATTTGAGAATTTCAACAAATGAGTCCCTTTTGGTGGCATATAAAACAGGGAGATAACTCAAAGCTAGTTCAAGATACTTGAGAAACCAAAAATCAGAAAATAACCGTATACCATTTTGCACCAGATCAGCCACTTTGCAATCCTAAGCACCCCAGCTGATCTAAAATACCTTCAAGAAACAATACTTCTTAAAGGTTTTCCCAAGTACCAATTATCAAACCAAGCAAAGGTATTAAGTACCAATTGCTTCCAAATCCAAGAATCATTCCTCTTATGATCAACATCCCATTGAGATGTTTTTACACAAATGTGTCACCATTACAAAATCAGTTCTCCTTTCGATGTTTCATTTCTCAAATCGAACCGAAAACGTATAAAAAAGTGTTGACCGAAGAAAGCTAGGTCAATGATATGAAGCAGAAATGAGTTTTGAAGCAGAAAGAGAATATTTTTGATTTTGACTGTGACTAATACCCTAAGAAGAAATTCATCTCCCCTATGGAGCTCATCTCGAAGTTTTTCTGCATAGACTTCTCAAAATCTTGACACATCTTGTCGTTTGTTGAGCCAATTATTATGTCGTCGACATTAATCTGGACGAGGAGCAAATATTCTCCGGCGGTCTTGTAGAAAAGGGTACAATCCACAGTCCCTCGTTTGAAGCCAATATCCGTAAGATGGTCAACAAGTGTTCCTACCAAGCTCTCGGCTTGGTGTAGACCATAAAGTGCATTCTTCAATCGGTAAACATGGTCAGGATAGTCAGGATCTTCAAAAAGGAGGCTATTTCACGAACACCTCTTCATGAAGATCCCAGTTAAGAAACACACTCTTAACGCCCATTTTTTATACCTTAATGTTCTTGAAGGTTGCATAGGCTAAAAATATGCGTATAGCATCCAGTCTTGCAACAGGAGTATACACTTCCATGTAATCTACGCCTTCTTGCCGATGAAACCCTTGCACGACTAAACGCGCTTTATTTCTTATGATAACCCCACGATCATCCTTTTTATATTTAAAACCCATTTAGTTAGGATAGGTTTCTTAATCCGATCAGGTTTATCGATGAGATCCGGTACACCCAGCCGAATGAACTGTTGCAATTCCTCTTGCATTGCCTATACCCATGATGAATCTTCAAGCTCCATACGAACACTCGTCGGTTAGATTTGAGAAAGAAAGCAAGTTTATATAGCAATACTCATGATTTGTGATGAATTCATATCCGCATACGCACCCAATACATTAGAATCACCCGCATTATCAATCTGATGTCGTGTACGAACACTGTTATCAAGATAACAAATGATGTTTTCATGAGGATGATACATGTGAATCCGAAGTGTTGGATTCTCAAGCACAATAACGTGATCACTTAAGTTAGTAAGATTTTCTTAAGCATTATGTGATGATTCCCAACCTCGGGAGTATCCACAAACTGTGCAGAAGAAGAATCCACATAATGACCTTCATCTGAGGATATAGAGACCACATCAGATGTGAAAAGATGATTTGCATTAACATCATCAAAATTATTAGAAGTACTCGGTGTGGAAAACATTTGATCTTCCAAGTAAGCAGAAAAGGAGTGGTAGTTGCATCACCCAGAAATGGAGCGGTATACACATCATCATGACATCTTAAAATAGTCAGGATGCACGGATCCCAAATGTACTCGAAATCTTGGTTCTCACTTAGCGAGGTTACTGAATTTCATCAATCGGGAACAATTAGATTGTGACCTGATATTAGCGTCTAAGTGGAGCATTTGTTGCATCATCATATTTTGAGATGCTAGCACGTAGACGTTAGCCATGTCGAAAATATGAGTTAAATGATCAAAAAATTCAAGTGATAGGTTAAAATGTCCAAATTTTAAACTTAAGGGTTTAAAATGAAACTTTCTGTAACGAATAGGTAAGTTCTGTAATGAATGGATTGAAATTGATAACGAATGGCGAACTGTAACATGAATGAGGTTATGAGATTATGGTAACGAATGGTATCACGAATCTGGTAACGAATGACACCACTGTTTTCACGAATGACTATAGCGAATGACTATAACGAATGATATTTCAATAATAACGAATTAGCACACGAATGATCAAAAGAATAGTATAACAGATGGCATAACGGATAGCATAACAATTAAGGTAACGAATAACATAACGGACGAGGTAACGAATCAGGTGATATTTCTGTAACGAATGAGTTGATATCGAATGGACTACAGTAGCCAATGAGCAGTAATTCAGTTGTAACAACCTACCATGTGTCCAAAAACGGTTAAAGGTTGATAACGAATAAGCAGCTACAGTATAACGAATGGGTCATTATATTGTAACGATGATATCTTCAAACCTTCAAACTCAATTTCCATAAATTCAATCCCAGATCCATACGTGAATCCAAACCAATGTTTAACAATGGATTAATCGTCCGTTTCTAAACCAAAACAACCAATAGATTAATCAAATCGTCTAAACCTCGGGAACAAACCCTAACACGTCCAAGCTAACAATTCCGATCCAAACTCGTAAGAAATCCAAATAATCAACAAACATAAACCTCAATTCCATTCATACTCAAATCTATCTCAATTCCACTCAATTAACCAGTAATAACACATTTAAATCAAAATTAAACTTACTAATCTGATTACGAACTGAATATCAATCAATTAAGCCTCAATTATCCATCTCATCATGATAGTTGATTTAAAACCAATTTAAACAGTTTCAGATCTAAAATAATAACAATTACCTAATGAATTCTCAACAATTCATCATTATTACGACGAAAATTACCTACACAATCAAACGCTCAGCTCTGATACCACTTAAGAGAGCTTGATTGAGATTGATATGATTCAATTCATATCGATAACATTAACGGATCTAGTTCTTGATATGAATTGATTAACTGATTGAATGAACAAAGTGTGTGTGCGAGAAGTGAATTGAACAGAGTAACGACTCACTGGAAATAATAATCAACATTTGTTAATTAATGAAGCAGAACTGTAACACCCCGTAACCGCAGCGGAAACGTACACGGGATGCAACAGACACATCTGATATCAACAGCATTGCTTATAAAGAAAATACCACTACATTAATTTATAACATATTACATTGTTGCGAGTTTCATTACTGTCTAGGTGTTATACACATGTTTTACCGATAAGACATTAATATATATTCATTACAAAATACAGAGCAGCAAGCTTCCAACAGGTAGCACAGATAGTTAAGCACATATCAATCATTCCAACTTGGGCATACCTAGAAAACATGTAAAGAAAACGGGTCAACTACGAATAGTTGGTGAGTTTCACTAATTTAAATAAACACTGACAAATCATTTTAATAGTCATTTATTAGCAATATAATCATGCTGGGAACTATGTTACCCCAGAACATTTCCATTAACTTTCTGGGAACTATGTTACCCCAGAACAATAATAACCCCTGGGAACTATGTTACCCCAGAACAATATATACCCCTGGGAACTATGTTACCCCAGAACAGTAATAACCCCTGGGAACTATGTTACCCCAGAACAGTAATAACCCCTGGGAACTATGTTACCCCAGAACAGTAATAACCCCTGGGAACTATGTTACCCCAGAACAGTAATAACCCCTGGGAACTATGTTACCCCAGAACAATAATAACCCCTGGGAACTATGTTACCCCAGAACAATAATAACCCCTGGGAACTATGTTACCCCAGAACAATAACACATGATAAACATTTTATATATTCTGTGCATCAGACCATATATATATAAATATACAAGTATTTCCATACGATCGGTATGTACTTAAATACTTTAAATAAGACATGTTTTCCGCCCCGGGAAAATATAACTGAAACAATTCATTAAAAGGGGCTCGTGAGAACTCACCTTTTTGTGAGTCTGTGGGTAATACAATGAACAGCTACGTGCCTGGATCTGTAATATAATATCTAGTCGTTACTATATAATTCCCATAAACTAAATCCGTATTAATCGGTACATCTGGGGACATTGTTAACCCAGTACTGTACTCGATCCGGGGACAACGTTAACCCCGCGACACTTCTAAGGACTCAGATGGTAACATTGCTTAGAGTTTGACAGTCAATTTAGTTAAAGTGATGAAATTATAGCTCGGTTTGACACCCCGTTTGGCCGCGGGGCCCGTTTCCGGTATTTCGGTGCCGGAAACGGTAAAATCGGGTAAAATTACCCAAATCATCCGAATTATTTTCGAATGATTTATTTTTACTTAATTTACTTAGATTTATGAAAATAGTCCATTCTTAAAGTTTTCGTGTACCAGTCAGCTCGCTTATGCGAACTTTGCCGGTTTACACGTTTTAAGCTTTAAATATTTGTTTTTACGTTCTTTTTAGCACAAATAATTACCCGTTTAATCTCGGGTCTTGAAATTTTGCACAAAACTTATTTTGACAGAAAGAAAATTTTACAAAATTTTTCCAGATTTATTTTCTTATATTTACATTTATTTATCTATTTTTTAAATCTTATTAAAACACTAAGTATGTCAAAAATACCAAAACACTTTAGAAAAATTCCAAATTTTTCTGGGATGATCTCTGTCATCCTCATAACTTCCTGGAATTTTTCCAGATTTATTTTCCTATATTTACATTTATTTATCTATTTTTAAATCTTATTAAAACACTAAATATGTCAAAAATACCAAAACACTTTAGAAAAATCCCAAATTTTTCTGGGATGATCTCTGTCATCCTAATAACTTCCTGGAATTTTTCCAGAATTTAAAACTCATTTTTCAAGCCATTTTCACCCAAAACCGAGCTAGAAAGCCCTAGAACTCGTTTCACCGAAAAGCCTACTTAGACTTTTCCAAATGAGCTCAAATTTTGTGGGTGTCTTTTATATGTTATAAAAAGGTTATCTTAAATTTTCCAGAATTTTTCATCATGTTTAGCTATTTTTCACTATTTTTGGCCAAAACCGAGCATTAATTTCACCAAATATTCATCTTTTATCCAAAAATTACCAAAAATTCACAGATCTCATATTTTTATGTGTAGATCATCTCCGTGAAATTTCGTGACCCGACTCTAAGCACACGAAAATCTGTCCAAATTTCATATACACACGAAAACCGAACTATCTTGTGTTTTCTAGCTTTAGATCGCAAGGATATCGGTTTCGAGCCTTTGCTAGCCGCTAGACACAACACTTACAAGCACAATAACACTATACCAAGCAAACTATACCAACAATCAAACCATTTCTTTCATAGTGTCGGTTTTTAAGTAAAAACAAAGGTTTTAACCGTAAAAATCCGTTCTCGACTCTTTTACTCATTTCTTGGACCAAGATCCCTTGTATAACATGTATACATCTCTTGATTATGCAAGAGTCGGTTTCATCTCGGACTTTTACCCGTCTTTCACATGGAAAACTCATTTTACACGATTTCAACCGTAAAACTTCGTTCTAAACACTTTTAACTCAACACTTGGATCAAGATCCTTTGTATAACTTGTATACATCCCTTGATCACACGAGAACCGGTTCCATCTCGGGTTTTCACCCATATTTCACTTGGAACCTCTTGTTCTTGCAAAACAACTCAAAATAAAGAAATCAATACTATGATTTAACCAACTAAACCATGTTTTTACCTTCAAAATCTTGTTAGAAATCAAGGAATTGGATGGATGTTTGAAGATTTGAAAGAGTTTGAGAGAGTTTTGGGAGAGAATTGATGTTAAAAAAAAATGAAATGTATAATGTGTGTGAAAGGGGGTGGCCGGCCTAAGTGGTGGTGTGGGGGGGCCCACATCTCAAACCATGGCCACATATTTGGATTACACAATCCGGATAATGTTGTGGATAGTCTGGTTCAGTTCGTTTCTCGTTTAAACTCGTAATTCGGCTTAAAACGGGCATAAAATGGTTGTTTTTCGGGTGAAAATAAAATTTACATAAAACTGGTTTAAAAACTTTAAAAACTTAACCCATGACATTAAAACATCATATTATTAATAATTACGCATCTTTTTCGGCTTGATTGATCGTCTCTTGCTTGGTTTGGTGTTAAAGGTTTCGTTTAGCGTACCGACGTACCATTAAATCGAGATCCTTTTTCTGTGCTATAATTCACTTATCCCGAAGCATTAATACTTCGTAAACATCACTAAACATTATGTACTTCGTCTATAATGTAGTTCCCAATCCGTTCGGGTTTCAATAACCGATCATTGATTAATTGTAATTCCAATACGATTCACTATATAATTGAGTATGATTCATACTGTGAACCATATATACTCGTATCAATGTACTATAACTCATATAATCAATATTAAATAACACGTAAATAGTATATACCGGCTAGGGTATACCTGGATTTGCCGGAATCGTTACATTCTCCCCCCGTTATAAAAATTTCGTCCTCGAAATTTTACGCGACAACTACTTCCTTTTGAGGAAATAGGTGGGGGTATTTCTTCCGAAATTCGTCCTTTCGTTCCCAAGTAAATTCTGGGCCTCGTTGCGAATTCCATCTAACCTTGACCAACGAGATCTTATTGTGTCTAAGTTGCTTGATCTTACCGTCCACTATTTCAATGGGCTCCTCTACGAAGTTGAGCTTATCATTTATTTGAACACCCTCTAAGGGTAACACCGATGTCTCATCCGCCAGACATCTTTTCAAATTTGACACGTGAAACACGTTATGAACTGCACTTAGTTCCTCAGGCAGTTCTAATCGGTAAGCTACCGGACCGATTTTCGCAGTAATAATGAATGGTCCAATATATCTAGGGGCCAACTTCCCCGCCTTTCCAAATCTGACCACTCCTTTCCAGGGTGATACTTTCAGATATACTTTTTCACCCTTCTCAAATGACAACGGTTTCCGACGGGTATCGGCATAACTCTTCTGCCGATCCCGCGCGGCTTTCAGGTTGTTCTTAATTTCAAGAATCTTGCTGGTCGTCTCCTGGACCAGATCCGATCTAATGACCTGCGGGTCCCCCACTTCAGACCAGCAAAGTGGTGATCGGCACTTCCGCCCATACAATGCTTCATAAGGTGCTGCCTTTATACTGCTATGGTAACTGTTATTATAGGAAAATTCAACGAGTGGGAGATGTTGATCCCAATTTCCCTTAAAGTCCAGTACGCAGGCACGAAGCAAATCCTCCAAAGTTTGAATGGTCCTCTCAGACTGACCATCGGTCTGAGGGTGGTAAGCTGTGCTTAGGTCAATACGTGTTCCCAACGCTTCTTGGACAGCTTGCCAAAGTTTGGAAGTGAAATGGCTATCCCTATCGGAGATGATCGAGATGGGGATGCCATGACGAGACACTATTTCATTTATATAAATTTGCGCAAGTCTCTCAGTGTTAAAATTATTCCTAATTGGAATGAAATGTGCTGATTTGGTTAATCGATCCACGATTACCCAAATTGCATCATGACCTCGGGGCGTCTTGGGGAGGTGTGTCACAAAATCCATTGTGATCTGCTCCCACTTCCATTCCGGAATTTCCGGTTGTTGCAACATTCCCGAGGGTTTCTGGTGTTCCGCCTTAACCCTCGCACACGTCGTACACTTGCCGACGTAGGTGGCTATATCCTTTTTCATACCAGGCCACCAGTAAAATTCTTTCACATCCTTGTACATTTTATCTGATCCCGGATGTATGGAATATTTCGACTTATGCGCTTCGTCCATGATTAATTCACGAAGGTCATGGAGGGTCGGAATCCAAATCCGACTTTTGAAATAGAGAATTTCGTCTACACGCCGTTCGGAATTCTTCTCATTCCCGTAAAGTCCTTCTTTATCCAATTGGTCCTCTTTCAACGCCTCGCGTTGAGCGACTCGAATCAAATCCGAAAGGTTTGACTGGACTATCATCCCCAACGCCCGCACTCGCAATGGTTTAACCCGATCCTTCCAACTCAAGGCATCGGCTACGACGTTAGCCTTGCCGGGGTGATATCGAATGTCACAGTCATAGTCACTCAGCAACTCGACCCATCTTCGTTGCCTCATATTCAGTTCTTTCTGATCGAATATATGTTGCAAACTTTTATGATCAGTGAATATGGTGCACTTTGTACCGTAGAGATAGTGTCTCCAGATTTTAAGTGCAAAGATGACTGCTCCCAGTTCCAAGTCATGAGTAGTGTAGTTTTTCTCATGAACTTTTAACTGTCGAGACGCATAGGCTATAACCTTTTTATTTTGCATTAACACGCATCCTAACCCTTTACGGGATGCGTCACAATATACAACAAATCCATCGTCTCCGTCGGGGAGACTTAAGATTGGCGCTTGACACAACCTTTGCTTTAGCGTTTGAAACGCCGCTTCCTGCTCTTCACCCCATTCATATTTCCGATCCTTTTGAGTCAGGAGGGTTAAAGGTTGGGCGATGCTGGAAAAGTTCTCTATAAATCGACGATAGTATCCAGCTAAGCCTAAGAATTGGCGGATTTCCTTCGGAGATTTAGGCGCTTGCCAATCCTTAATTGCTTCAACTTTACTCGGATCAACGTGTATTCCTTGGTGGTTTATAACGTGACCGAGGAATTGCACCTCTTGTAACCAGAAGTTACACTTGGAGAATTTTGCATACAACTTCTCCTGATCCAAAAGTTCCAAAATTAACCTCAAATGTCGCTCATGTTCTTCTTTACTTTTTGAATATATCAAAATATCGTCAATAAATACAATGACGAATTTGTCGAGGTAGGGTTTACAGACTCGGTTCATGAGATCCATGAACACCCCTGGCGCATTTGTTAGCCCAAAAGGCATAACTAGAAATTCGTAGTGGCCGTAGCGAGTCCGAAACGCGGTTTTCGGGATATCCTCCTCTTGAATTCTAACTTGGTGGTATTCCGATCTAAGATCAATTTTTGAGAAATAGCTCGCACCTTGTAGTTGGTCGAACAAATCATCGATTCGGGAAAGAGGATACCTATTTTTGATGGTTAATTTGTTCAATTCCCTGTAGTCAATGCACATTCGAAGGCTTCCGTCCTTCTTTTTCACAAATAGTACAGGTGCACCCCACGGGGAATAACTGGGACGTATAAACCCCTTATCCAACAATTCCTGCAACTGGTTGGATAGTTCTTGCATCTCGGACGGTGCAAGTCTGTAAGGGGCCTTAGCAACAGGGCCAGCCTGAGGTAACCGATCGATTCTGAATTCGACCTGTCGGGTTGGCGGCAATCCAGGGAGTTCCTCTGGAAAAACTTGTGGAAATTCGCGTACCACGGGAATATCGTCCACCCGTTTTTCCTCAGAATCATCGGCCGTCAGGCTCGCTAGATACGCCACACATCCCTGACGTATATATTTCAACACCTTGAGGTGGGATATAAATGGTATCATGGTGCCGGATTTTTCTCCCTGCACTAATACCTCCTCGTCATCCGACACCCGGATCTTGACGGTTTTCTTTTCACAGTTTATTTCTACCCTATTACGTGCCAACCAATCCATTCCCACTATCACGTCAAAACTACCCAATTCTACCGGTAACAAGTCAATCAGGAAGGATTGTTCGCTCAGAATAAAAGGGCAATTCCGAACTATCCGATTAACTATCATGGTTTTACCGTTAGCGACTTCTACGTTGTAAGGTTCTATGGTTTCACCAATAGGAAGGTTTGCTATCGAAAGGAATCTAACGGAGACAAAACTTCTATCGGCGCCTGTATCAAATAATACAGAAGCGTAATGACCAGAGACGAGGAAGGTACCTGTCACTACGCTGGGGTCCTGGCGCGCCTCGTTCGCTCCCATCACAAATGCTCGGCCTCGCGCCGGATTGGACGACGATGGTTGACCCGCGAGTTGTCTCCCGTTTCCTCCCTGATTCAGTTTCGGGCAGTTCCTTTTGAAGTGATCCGTGCTGCCGCATTCGTAGCAAGCACGGCTAGTGGTCACCATCTGGTTTCCTTGCGGGTTCTGCTGTCGGGCTGGTTGAGTTCTAAATGGTTGCGCCCGAATAGGTTGTGGTTGTCGGTTCAGGTTGTTCAGATTTGTCTTACAATTTGGTGCGTAGTGTCCAACCCTGCCACACCGGTGGCACACCACCTCTTTGCACACGCCACTATGGTGGTAACCACATTTCCCGCACCTAGGAAACGTTCCCTTCTGCGGTTCTTGCCTTCCGCCCGAACTAGTCATGGCATAGCTCTGGGCAGCGGGCCTAGCTCGTTTGCTTTGCTGCTTCTCCCGGATCCTATTGTCATACGTACCTCGCTTTCCTCCAGCCGACTCTCCTGTCGTCTTTAGCGATCCACTCCTTAAGAAATCATACGTGACAATACCAGCCTGTGTCACTGCACCCTCATACGTCTGGTTCCCTCCCGCGTTAACTATACTCCTCACTACAGGAGTAAGTCCCCATATATAACGTTCCACCCTCTTTGACTCTGGGGTGACCAACCACGGCACTAATCGTGTCAGTTCATTAAACCGGTTGGTATATCCCAAGTGGTCCGCCCCATGCATCTCTAGGTTCCACAACTCATGTTCCAGTTTCTGCAATTCATTCTTTGGGCAGAAATGTTTCAAAACAAGATCCTTAAGCTCTGTCCAGGTCATGCGGTTTGTCGCCGCCTGACCTCGAGTCTGTACTTTGGTGTTCCACCATGTCAAGGCATGGTCTGTGAACGTACAGGTGGCGTACTTAACGATACAATCCTCGGGACAGTTGCTAATATTCACCACTGATTCTATTTTCTCTATCCATTTAACTAACCCATTCGGTCCTTCAGACCCGCTAAACTCTAATGGCTTGCACAACATGAAATCCTTGATCGAACATCCCCTGGATGCACGAATTGGTTCCGTACGGTTTGTCTCTACCGTAGGTATAGGGCCATTGCTGTCAGTAACGACCACCCTAGGCGGTGCGTCATTACTCGGAATAGTGTTATCATTCCTTGGAGGATTAGCATTTTGTTCCCCGTCATTATTTATGGGCGTTTGATTGCTCGGAGGGGTTGGATTGGTCGAGTTATTAATACTGGCGGCGATGCGCGATACTATATCCGGTATCGCCGCCTCCAACTGTTGAGCAATCAAACGGCTCACATCTACTTCCGATATTTTCGTTGATCGTTTCGGTGCCATTCTACACAACCATCAAAGAAATACATATAATCAATACCATCTCAAATCATAAAACACAATACATATTTCATTCATTAGTAAACATGGACACATATTACACAAACATCAGTTTACATACTTTCCAGTCAACATTACATAACTAAGTTTTATTACAAGGGCCCTATGTCGGTATCATCTCGACATAACCCGCAATGGGTCAGTGCTTGAATGATACCCAAAAGTATCGATAATGATATGCCCTAAAAGAGACCCCCTATGGGCCAGTGGTTGTATCATACTAAACAAGATTCACTCCATGTTAGCATCACCACTAACTGCTCACATGGAGTATCAAAAAGCGGTTCAAGATTCTACCATCTAACACATCTACACATGGTGGTAAACCAACCCCACCAACACCGCCACCAGCACCACCAACACCGCCACCATGACCCGGATTCGGGTTTCCATCTTGCCGATCAACCAGTGGGAGTATGAGCACTCCCTCTTTAACTGGTTAATAGCATACTGGTGGTCCTGTATGCTGTCCCCGAGGTACGCCCGCCTCTGTACCCCCACAACCAGGGCGGTAGAGTGCTCGTTCACCTGTTCGGTGAGAACACGTAGCCAAGCCGCCAAGTCCCGTTCCTGCCTCGGAAGACCCCACACAGGTAGGGTCGCAGGCTCGGGCTGGGGGCGGGAGGACTCGCCCCTATGGTAAGTGGATCTGGGTGGGGTAACAGTGGGCGGAACATACGGGGCACTGATCCGCGCCGTGAGGCGGGGACCGTGTTTGGGGGGAATCGGGGCGGTCTGTGGTGCGGGCGGGGTAGAAGACCTGGTAACCCTAGCAGGGGAGGGTAAACTAGCACTCCTAGCTGGGGTGGTCTGTCTAGAAGTACTATGACTAGCCTCCGAAGGCTCGGAACTGGGTGCTACACTTGGGCTTTCAGAGGCCCCGGAACTGACCTCTTCCGGGTCCTCTTCCGTCGACACACTAGGTGTTCTTGCAATTTTTACCTGCACACAAGTTAACAAACATATAGTCCCTTTTCATAGTGTAATTCATAATTAAATTAATCATGCACTTACTTATACAATTTTGCCACATAATAATATTATTATACATTTACACATATGTTGCCAATTTTACCTATTTAAGTCCCCCGTGACTTCCCCTGAATTCCCTCGTGCAGACAAGTCTGTTATTATGTTCCGGACCATAATAACCCACTTGTCCATCCAAGTTCATCCCGATCTCGTCACAATATATTATTAGTTGATATTCAGATCCTATAATACTTGAGCTACTGGTTATATTTTAGGTATCTTTTAAGACATCCTAAATCTTTATAACCAATGGCTCTGATACCAAGTTCTGTAACACCCCGTAACCGCAGCGGAAACTTACACGGGATGCAACAGACACATATGATATCAACAGCATTGCTTATAAAGAAAATACCACTACATTAATTTATAACATATTACATTGTTGCGAGTTTCATTACTGTCTAGGTGTTATACACATGTTTTACCGATAAGACATTAATATATATTCATTACAAAATACAGAGCAGCAAGCTTCCAACAGGTAGCACAGATAGTTAAGCACATATCAATCATTCCAACTTGGGCATACCTAGAAAATATGTAAATAAAACGGGTCAACTACGAATAGTTGGTGAGTTTCACTAATTTAAATAAACACCGACAAATCATTTTAATAGTCATTTATTAGCAATATAATCATGCTGGGAACTATGTTACCCCAGAACATTTCCATTAACTTTCTGGGAACTATGTTACCCCAGAACAATAATAACTCATGGGAACTATGTTACCCCAGAACAATATATACCCCTGGGAACTATGTTACCCCAGAACAATAATAACCCCTGGGAACTATGTTACCCCAGAACAGTAATAACCCCTGGGAACTATGTTACCCCAGAACAATAATAACCCCTGGGAACTATGTTACCCCAGAACAATAATAACCCCTGGGAACTATGTTACACCAGAACAATAATAACCCCTGGGAACTATGTTACCCCAGAACGATAATAACCCCTGGGAACTATGTTACCCCAGAACAATAACACATGATAAACATTTTATATATTCTGTGCATCAGACCATATATATATAAATATACAAGTATTTCCATACGATCGGTATGTACTTAAATACTTTAAATAAGACATGTTTTCCGCCCCGGGAAAATATAACTGAAACAATTCATTAAAAGGGGCTCGTGAGAACTCACCTTTTTGTGAGTCTGTGGGTAATACAATGAACAGCTACGTGCCTGGATCTGTAATATAATATCTAGTCGTTACTATATAATTCCCATAAACTAAATCCGTATTAATCGGTACATCTGGGGACATTGTTAACCCAGTACTGTACTCGATCCGGGGACAACGTTAACCCCGCGACACTTCTAAGGACTCAGATGGTAACATTGCTTAGAGTTTGACAGTCAATTTAGTTAAAGTGATGAAATTATAGCTCGGTTTGACACCCCGTTTGGCCGCGGGGCCCGTTTCCGGTATTTCGGTGCCGGAAACGGTAAAATCGGGTAAAATTACCCAAATCATCCGAATTATTTTCGGATGATTTATTTTTACTTAATTTACTTAGATTTATGAAAATAGTCCATTTTTAAAGTTTTCGTGTACCAGTCAGCTCGCTTATGCGAACTTTGCCGGTTTACACGTTTTAAGCTTTAAATATTTGTTTTTACGTTCTTTTTAGCACAAATAATTACCCGTTTAATCTCGGGTCTTGAAATTTTGCACAAAACTTATTTTGACAGAAAGAAAATTTTACAAAATTTTTCCAGATTTATTTTCTTATATTTACATTTATTTATCTATTTTTTAAATCTTATTAAAACACTAAGTATGTCAAAAATACCAAAACACTTTATAAAAATTCCAAATTTTTCTGGGATGATCTCTGTCATCCTCATAACTTCCTGGAATTTTTCCAGATTTATTTTCCTATATTTACATTTATTTATCTATTTTTAAATCTTATTAAAACACTAAATATGTCAAAAATACCAAAACACTTTAGAAAAATCCCAAATTTTTCTGGGATGATCTCTGTCATCCTAATAACTTCCTGGAATTTTTCCAGAATTTAAAACTCATTTTTCAAGCCATTTTCACACAAAACCGAGCTAGAAAGCCCTAGAACTCGTTTCACCGAAAAGCCTACTTAGACTTCTCCAACTGAGCTCAAATTTTTTGGGTGACTTTTATATGTTATAAAAAGGTTATCTTAAATTTTCCAGAATTTTTCATCATGTTTAGCTATTTTTCACTATTTTTGGCCAAAACCGAGCATTAATTTCACCAAATATTCATCGTTTATCCAAAAATTACCAAAAATTCACAGATCTCATATTTTTATGTGTAGATCATCTCCGTGGAATTTCGTGACCCGAATCTAAGCACACGAAAATCTGTCCAAATTTCATATACACACGAAAACCGAACTATCTTGTGTTTTCAAGCTTTAGATCGCAAGGATCTCGGTTTCTAGCCTTTGCTAGCCGCTAGACACAACACTTACAAGCACAATAACACTATACCAAGCAAACTATACCAACAATCAAACCATTTCTTTCATAGTGTCGGTTTTTAAGTAAAAGCAAAGGTTTTAACCGTAAAAATCCGTTCTCGACTCTCTTACTCATTTCTTGGACCAAGATCCCTTGTATAACATGTATACATCTCTTGATTATGCAAGAGTCGGTTTCATCTCGGACTTTTACCCGTCTTTCACATGGAAAACTCATTTTACACGATTTCAACCATAAAACTTCGTTCTAAACACTTTTAACTCAACACTTGGATCAAGATCCTTTGTATAACTTGTATACATCCCTTGATCACACGAGAACCGGTTCCATCTCGGGTTTTCACCCATATTTCACTTGGAACCTCTTGTTCTTGCAAAACAACTCAAAATAAAGAAATCAATACTATGATTTAACCAACTAAACCATGTTTTTACCTTCAAAATCTTGTTAGAAATCAAGGAATTGGATGGATGTTTGAAGATTTGAAAGAGTTTGAGAGAGTTTTGGGAGAGAATTGATGTTAAAAAAAAAATGAAATGTATAATGTGTGTGAAAGGGGGTGGCCGGCCTAAGTGGTGGTGTGGGGGGGCCCACATCTCAAACCATGGCCACATATTTGGATTACACAATCCGGATAATGTTGTGGATAGTCTGGTTCAGTTCGTTTCTCGTTTAAACTCGTAATTCGGCTTAAAACGGGCATAAAATGGTTGTTTTTCGGGTGAAAATAAAATTTACATAAAACTGGTTTAAAAACTTTAAAAACTTAACCCATGACATTAAAACATCATATTATTAATAATTACGCATCTTTTTCGGCTTGATTGATCGTCTCTTGCTTGGTTTGGTGTTAAAGGTTTCGTTTAGCGTACCGACGTACCATTAAATCGAGATCCTTTTTCTGTGCTATAATTCACTTATCCCGAAGCATTAATACTTCGTAAACATCACTAAACATTATATACTTCGTCTATAATGTAGTTCCCGATCCGTTCGGGTTTCAATAACCGATCATTGATTAATTGTAATTCCAATACGATTCACTATATAATTGAGTATGATTCATACTGTGAACCATATATACTCGTATCAATGTGCTATAACTCATATAATCAATATTAAATAACACGTAAATAGTATATACCGGCTAGGGTATACCTGGATTTGCCGGAATCGTTACAAGAACAACCTATATATAGAAGATGAAGTCCATTTGTTACACAATTCATAGCGAATAGGACTCATTCGTCTTCATTCATATCATAACTTATACAGTTAAGCGACTGACTCATTCACTTTACCTCATTCGTCAACATTCCATGATGAATGGTAACTTAACAATAACGATTATGTCCATTCGTGGTATAGGTTCATTCGTTAAACATCCTTCATGAATGAACATATAAACATAACGAATGGGACTGGTGTAATTACCAAACTTCCCTTTTACATTAATAATAGTAAATTACAATAAACACAAAGACCGAGACGACCAAAATGGTGTACTGACGGCGTAGGAGAAACTCCAAGGTTTTCAAACAAAAGGACTAAACAAGAAAAAAAAAGCAAATGGTTCAAAAATCTTAACAATCATGTCGAATATCCCAATCACACAAGAGAAAGTCAAGGTTTTCAAATGAAAAGACTAACCAAGAAAATAAAGTAGAATATCTTTTATTAAAATGACAAATCTTTTTGCATTTTGTCTTTTGACTATTTTTTTTCTTTTTTTTTTGTGCTATACTTGACTCTTTTGACTGACACAAACTTTTGATCAGACATAGCAAGACTTGAGTATGACAGACTATTACATTTCTTCCTTCATTAGCAAGAATTTTTCTAGAGACTAACACCCCTTTCAATCATGTTAATCCACAAATATTTGGTCATATTTAATTTATATCACATACTTTTTCTTACTTGTTTGTATAAGACCTACCAACACACTGATGTAATTAAGCACACAATATTTGGTCATATTTAATTTATATCACATCTTCTCTTTATGCTTCAAAATCTCATTTTAATGATCATTTTTCATTGTTTTTAGCTTTCTACATATTTGAATGTTTTTGGGTTTTTTCAAAAGTTTATATGATTTTGGTTTTTCTCACAATGTTTCTCCCCATAAAATCAAAAACATCTTTTTTAAAATTTTAAAAAGAAAATATTTACAAAGTTGACTATGATGTTGGATTACTCAAGATCGGAATCCATAATCTTCGGACCACTCTCTTTTGTTTTCTCACTACCCAATTAATTAATATCATTAGGCTTTAACAAATATTGAAACATGTTTTTATCAAAGATTTTGTAAAAAGGTCTGTTTTTTTTCATCGGTGTGAATTTTCTCATTGGTATCAATTTATTTTCATAGCAATCACGAATGAAGTGATACCGGATTTCAATATGTATAGTTTTAGAGTGATTTACCGGATTTTTAGTTATTGATGTTCCACCATTATTATCTACAAAAAATAGGTGTAGTCAGAAAAAATTCAAGCCGTATTCACGTATTATTTGTTGTTGGATCCAAAGAACCTAAGAACAACAGCTAGAAACATCAACATATTCGGCCTCACACGTTGACAACAACACGGTCGTTTGCTTCAGGAATTTCCATGTAACTAACCTACTTCTGAAGAACTGGCATCCAACAGTTGTAAATTTAGCATTCTGCTTGTAGCTTCCATAAGCTGAATTCGAAAATGCTCTCAGCATGAACTCGTAACTCACTGGGTACCAAAGACCGATAAGACCGATCCCTGGACATCCCTTCATGTAACATAAAATCCTTTTAACGATCATCAAGTGCGAGATTTCGGGTTGACTGATATGGGGCACATAAGCATGTAGCATACATGCTGTCCCGCCTTGACGCTGTAAGATACATGAGAGCGCAAATCACAGATCGGTACAAAGTTTAATCAACTTTCTCCCCTATGGGGTCTATACCAATTCCATGATTCAAGGGCAAAGGATTACCGATAATCGTTGAATTGGCCATGTTGAACTTTTCTAGGATATCGTTGACATACTTCGTTTAGTGAATAAAGATACCATCTAGTAATTGATCCACTTGAAGCCCAGAAAGCACTTCATTTCCCCATAGAACTCATCTCAAATTTTGACTTCACAACTGCTTTAAAATCCTTGCACAGAACATCATTAGTTGACCCAAAAATGTTATCATTCACTTAAACTTTAACAATCAAAAAATTCCCAACCACTTCCTTAGTGAAAAGTGTATAATAGACGGTTTCTCGAACAAATATATTATCCAATAGATATTGAGATAATGTTTCATACTAGGCTCTCCGGGGCTTGATGTAAGCCCTATAAAGCTTTATCGAGTAGGTACACCTTGTCTTTGTGGATCGGATCGACAAACCTCGGTGGTTGTCCTACATAGGATTTTCACCAAGTCTCCCATTAAGAAAAGCATACTTGACATCCAACTGATAGACTTTATAACTTTCCATGAAGCGAAAGCTAAGAAAAGTCTAATCTTTTCTAGTCTATCAACCGCTCATTGTAATCAATCCCTTCACGTTGGTTAAAACCAAGAACAACTAACTTAGCTTTGTTTCTGACTATAATTCCATTCTCATCACGTTTTCACTTGAAAACCCATTTAGTGTTTATACGTATTTGGTTTTCAGGAAAATTAACTAGCTTCCACACCCCCAAGCAGCTTTTCAATTTGTTGAAGCTCTTCTTGCATATCATTGACCTAGCTTTCTTCGGTCAACACTTTTTTATACGTTTTCGGTTCGATTTGAGAAATGAAACATCGAAAGGAGAACTGATTTTGTAATGGTGACACATTTGTGTAAAAACATCTCAATGGGATGTTGATCATAAGAGGAATGATTCTTGGATTTGGAAGCCATTGGTACTTAATACCTTTGCTTGGTTTGATAATTGGTACTTGGGAAAACCTTTAAGAAGTATTGTTTCTTGAAGGCATTTTAGATCAGCTGGGTTGCTTATGATTGCAAAGTGGCTGATCTGGTGCAAAATGGTATACGGTATTTTCTGATTTTAGTTTCTCAAGTATCTTGAACTAGCTTTGAGTTATCTCCCTGTTTTATATGCCACCAAAAGGGACTCATTTGTTGAAATTCTCAAATGATGAATACAATTATTTCTCCATTAAGCATGTTTATGAAAGTATGGGTGCTAAGCATGAGGTTAAACAGTGGAGTGATTATGTTTGGTTCCGTCAATGTATTCATAGACATGCCTTTATTATCTGGATGACATTCAAGTATAGTCTACTTATATATGACAGTATGATGAATTGGGGTGATGAGAATTGTGATCCTGGGTGTGTGTTATGTGATGATGGGCTTGAGAGCCATCAATATTTATTTTTTGAATGTCCTTACTCTGTGGAAGTGTGGTCATATTTGAAGAACACGACTAAGTTTGGAGATGACATGAATAACTGGGTTAATGTCATTTGTTTTGCTGAACTGGCTCGTAAATCCAAATCTGGGTAGAGGATTATAAAGGTTGATTCTTGCTACTACTGTGTATTGTATTTGACAAGTAAGAAACTATAGAATCTTCACTCAAGAGGTCAAACCTGTTTCTGTTTTGATAAAATGTATTATTGGTTGTGTTAGGCATATATTGCTTGTTCTTAATATTAAAGCTTCTAAGAATTCCGTTAACACTTCCAAGGTTTGGAATTTTTATTGTTATCGCGGGCCACTAGATACTTAATTAAGAGAGTGGTGCTGTTGGTTGGTAATATGTTTTTTGGTTGGTGAATTTTTTATTGGTGGTTATGGAATTGGAAGAATGGTTCGAAGTGGGGTGATCAATGGATTCAAACTATGATTGGTTGTTGGTTAAGGAGGTGGGATATACGTTGGTTAAACACAATCTTTGTGGTTGGTCTGATGAAACGCATTATTGTAGTGATGGCTTTGTTAGATGGTATGATGAAGTTTTCTAGTACTCTGATCTTGTTATTTTTGTTTTTGATGATCAGATGTTATAATAATGAGGATGCCCTAAGGTGGAATGGGAATGGGTAACTGATTAGTAAGAATATTTGTTGGTCTAGGAGATTTCTTTTCATTGTTGAATATAGATCGACTTTATAAACTGAAGATGTTGGTAAGATTTATTATAAGTTGATGGATGATATGATATTGATTTCTATGGGTTGTAATTATGGTTTAGATTGTGGGGTTTGAATTATAAGGATGTCAGTGTTCTTTTAAAATTTTTAAGGCCACATGCTTTTGGAGTTGTCCGGTATTTGTTGGTGACTTGGTTTGGATTGTGCCTCTTGTTGCTATTTAGATTGCTTTGTATTATTTTGAATTGGCGCTGGTTGTGGGTGCAATTTTAGTTGGTAGTTGGGTAGGGTTGTTTGTAGTCTGTTGGTTTTGGTTTGTTTGTTTTGAGGGTTAGGTCTTCCTTTGGGGTTTTTCCCAGGGTCCCTCATCGCTTGGGATGTAATGTTTTTTTTTTAAAAGTTATTTGATCGATTTGACTTCGTGTTTGAACCCCGCTTTGTATGTCACCAATGATATTTTCTTCAGGATGATATGACACGATACATGGTATGACATTTGTTGAAACAAGCACATCTTGTTGGAGATTAGAAACATTTTCTTCAACATCATTTCCACTAGAACTCAGAATGTCTAGTTAAATCAAAGATTTAATTACATCTTCATGTGACTCTCCATCATCATCAAACATTGGAGCTTGTTCAGGATTCAGATCATTCGCAACAGGTTTACTTGGATTTACTTCGGGTTCAACAACATGATTATCACAAGGTGTCGGAACAATAAACGGCACTTGCTCTTCATGTAGACTATTCGATTGTTGCTGTTGATATAAAAAAGATATAGCTTCCTCTGGTAGATTGAAACACTTCAAGAGACTATCATAACCAAACATCCAAGCATCTCCCGACTTTTGTTTTGGAGTTGAATATCATTGACAATCAACATGTTGAACATGCACAATCCGGTTTATGCTAGGTAAGAAAACACGTCTTAGAGGACTAGCATAACGAACAAAGAATCCCTCCAGTGAGTTTGCACCAAATTTACCATCGGATCAAGAACAATACATGGATACCCAAACAATTCAAGCAACTTTAAGTTAGGATTTCTTCGGTTAAGCAACTTAAAGCAAGTCTTTCCATGCTTCTTCACAGTCAGAACACGGTTTAAAGTGTAACATGCAAACGCCACAACTTTAGTCCAGAAACTAATAAACTGTAGCTTCGAGTTGACTACGATTCTATCATTCAGCAATCCCATTTTGTTGTGGAGTGTAGGGAGTACTAAACTCATGAAGAATCCCATATTCATTGCAAAACTCTAGCATTCTGTTGTTCTTAAACTCAGTCCTGTTGTCACTTCGAATTCTTTTTATTGATAAGTTGTATAAATTCTCCAACTTCTTGAAAAACACCATTAGACAGTCGAAAGTCTCATATGTAATGTCTAAGAACATAACCCAAGAAAATATTGAATAGTCATCGATTACCACTAGACAATAATGTTCTCCAGTGACACACTTGACATTCACAGGACCACAATGATCCATATGTAACTGTTCAAAAGGTAAGTTAATAGAACTGGCAATCTTGTTCGGATGTGACTTCTTCTTTTTCTTTCCCTTTTTGCATCTGATACAATTATCATTCAAATGAAATCCCTTGACATTAAACCGATCAACCAAGTGATTGTGAACCAATAATTCACCTTTCTCACATGAATGTGACCCATCCTTCGATGCCACGAAGCCGATTCCTTTTCTAATGCTTTAGAAATGAAACATTGAGCCGTTCTAAACGAAGTTGTTGCGGTACCCATGTTGAGAGCATAGAGGTCATTCTCTTGAGCAACACACATAAGAATCCACTCTTCTGGAATTTTGAATCTAGGCTTCAATATCATACATTCCTTTTCGGTGAAACGTGTTGAGAACTTCTTATCACAGATTTGTGAGATGCTAAGAAGATTGTTCTCCAACTCCGTGATGTAGTTGACTTTGTTAAACATTACCATGCCATTTGGTAATATCCCTCACCAATGATACTTCCTCCTTGATTTCCAGAAAAAACGCACATACCGGCCCTAGATAGGTTTGACATTATCGAGTAGCTCTAAGGTACCCATCATGTGCCTTGAGAATCCACTATCCATAATCCAACATGAATCGTAAGATCTTGGAAGCCCCTGCATAGGTGACAAGCAGGTTAATGAAACAAGGTAACCCAAGTCTTCTTGGTTTCAGGTCGTTTGAAATTTTCAACATAAAATTCTTCAACCAAATCATCAAATTCTTTTTCAATTGATTTGACATCTTCATTTGAAATTTCAGAACTTCATGTTTTTGTGACAACAACACTAGGTGGATTAGATTTAACTTTGATGTTTTTTGTTACCCATTTGTGTTCTATAGAGTTAGTTTTCTTGATATAAAAATTACCATTTTTAACTCCAGAACTTTCACCCTTTTCAAAGACATTTGATTTTACAACTACACTTGTTTGACCCTTTTCAACATCTCTTTTCAAAATTTGCATTAGGCCTAATGCAACATTTTATCAAGGGCTGCATTAGGTGAAGTTGCATTAAACCTAATGCAACTTTTTTTTGTTAAATGCAACATTTTCTTAAAGTGTTACATTTACTACTCAAATGCAACATTTTTAGTATGCAACATTTTTGACCTGCTAATCAACTTTTTTTTCACTTTACATGCAATTTTCCTAACACACAAACGCTACCATTGCAATGCTAAAAGCAACCTTTGCTACACTTCAATGCAACCATTTTGTATGTTTTTAGTAGAAAAATGCAACCTTTATTTTACATCAAATGCAACACTTTTTTATGATTTTAGTTACAAAAAATGCAACCTTTTTTTAAGGCAAATGCAACTCTGTTTGAAGTACTAAATTCTATTAATATGCATTATTATCTCATCTACACCAACATTATATTAACATAAATATAATAGACAATCATATATCATAATTTACCATATGTTTAATATCAAAATAACAACGTAATCAAAATAAAGCTATCAACTAAAATGATAAAGAGTAACGAAAACCTCCTACTTATCTCTAATATCTTAAACTCTATCAGGTAGCTTTTCCATAATATTATGCAGCATAGCTTCTATGTTTACTCATTCGCAGTCAAGGTCTTTCCTCATAGCTTCTAGCTCATCTTTTTTCCTTTGATGGCCCTCTTCCATTTCTTTTCGCATATCAATCAATTGGGTTTTATCAACTTCAACGCTTGCTTTTAACGATTTCATAAGCCCCCGGAATCATATATGGTTCCTCATTAGCATTCATTTTTTAACCATCTTTTAAGTAACGACTTTGGCATAAAGTCGAAGGTAGCCATCATGCTCCTTGTTCATTACAACCGTACAAGGATCAACCGAAGCACTTCCATCTTCTACTGGTGTGTAGTTCTTCATTTTTTCCTTCAAAAGAGAATAAGAAAATATTATGAACATACACAAATAATATATAATGAATTACAGTAAAAAAACCTAATACAAACTGAACCACACATTTGAAGTATTAGTTTCTTATGAATTCTGATTATTGAATAAATAGGACACAAGTTTAGGTTTATTAAAATTTTGTAGAATTTGGGGTTGAAAGTCAAACTAGTAGGTCAAATTGTTATGCATCGCTTGCTGATCGAATTAATCAACTCAAAGGGACTTTTGATCAGAACTTTGTAAACTGATGGTATGAACTACATGTCATAAAGATTAGAGAAATTTGGTTCCAATAACGGGGAATTTCCTATTGTTTGAGGTTAAAGGAAATTGATTTATACGGGTCAACATTAGTTTCGTGTCAAAATTATATAATTGGTGAAAAAGATTTTATATGACTACAAAAGATGTTACTTATTTTTTTCCTACAAGTACTACAATAGAAAGAACTTACAATTTTCCTTTCAGTGTCCATATGAATCACGATATACGCGCCCTTCGGTCCTTTTACGTGTGCGTTCAAATAATTTAGCTAAACCGGCAATTCGTTGTTTGGATCTTCATTTATCTATATTTATGAAAACATACATCAGTAAAAAAGCAACAACAACTTGAACATTAAAAATAGTAAAATACAAATCACGAGAAAAATAAAGACATGTTTACCATCTCATCACGAATTCTAGCAAAACTTTTTTGACCAATTGTGTACATGTTCTTTTGAGTCATGCGCATTTCCTTTGCCCGCAAACACCGATTTTGGACACACGTTTATATTAACTCCTCAACTCTATAACAAATACCGGTAATAAATAAATTGTTTAGAAAATTACCGACTCATCTTTATTACTCCACAACCTCATCGACTGTGAGAAATCATCTTCTGGAATATCTTTTCGTCTGTCCTTCCATCTTATTTTGTTGTACATATGCAGGTAGTAGTGTTTATTCTTAAATCTGGATTTGTGTGCCTTATACGAGTGTCCGATTGTCTTTAAAACCCATGTTTTAGCAGCATCATGCACATCGTATTTTTTCTTTAAAAGTTATAATTAAGTTAAAAAAATAAAGCATAACAAATAAATCAAATAAACCTACTTAAAACTTACCAAAACATACTCCCTTATTTTATCTTATGTGGCACCTTCCTCCATCAAGCAAGATTCAATGGCGCATAAGTATGACCATGACCAATTGTGCCAAAAAATGTGAGAATTGTGAAACTGCATGTGATGATCCCATGAGTTGTCCAAACTCATTACATATAATGACCTCTCGCTCGCCAACTTTTCGTGTGTGCACAAATGCAACATCGTTGGTCCTCTATTTTTGGTTTTAGATTCTGAACTCAAGTATACATTATTTATATAACAAGAAAAAGACTAGGTATAAGTAATTAATCAAACCTATTGCTTTTTGTAATTCGAGTCGGTTTAATTGATCTTGAACTAGTGCAACGTCCCCGCCTTCCAAATCTTCATGGCTGCAGATGCAATAAAGTCCATGTCCTCATATTCGTTATCTTGGTCAACACAATCTTGTCATTGTTAAATATAACATTATCAACAAATATAAATTACCAAAAATACAATAGAAAAAATGAACTAGTTTGTTTGACCATGCTGAAATGTCCAGATCTTGATGGGTTTGCTGAAATTGATTTGCTTGACCCGGTTTTAAGCGTGTTCAACATATAATCACTGTATATGACCATTGCATCTATATTCTATTAAAACTTTCATATCATGTGTATGTATTCAATAAAACATAATCTACCTAACAAATAGTCTATTATTACTTCATATACATACAATCAAAAAAGAAACCAACCTGATTAAGCACACTATACCTATTGTTCTTATTTTGATTATATAGATGATTTATTTTCAATTCTAATTGATAACTCCAAGGAATTTCATGTTAGATATAAAACATTTAACCCCACCAAAGTAAAGTCAACTAATCAGCTAATTTAGTTAACAAATAACTAACTGCAAAGAGACACATACAATATAGAGTAAGCCACTCTTATAAATCCCATTAAACAAGTAATAATAAAGAACCCGTCTTTCTTTGTACCATTAGAAAATGATAACAAGCTAACAATATAAACATAACAGCTGCAACATGGAGACACGCTTATTATTCTCATGTGTCTTTGTAGAAGATAATAGTATTTAAGTTTCACATACATAGATGCAATGTGAAAGTTATATAGTATAAGTGCCTTGAGATCTCACAATATACCCTTCATCACCAGCATCCTTTAAATATGTTGGTTCAATATCTACTTCATTAACAACTAAAAGCATATAAGAGAAAATTAATATGAAAACTAGTTGTATGTCTGACTTTGTTATTACTCAATAATTAATTGAACCTTAAGATCACGAAAACGATACCTTGAAATACTTCATCACCGACGCCATCATCGCCTACCAGAACAAAACGTTTCTTTGATCTAGGTTTAACACAAGCAAGCATTGCCAAATGTTGTTTAAGCACCTCCCTTTCCCTTGTCCCCAGTGGCAGATCTAGGATTTTTTTCCACTGGATTCACTATTCGGATCAATCTAATGATTCGGGTCGGTTCGACAGTTCGGGTCGTTAAAGGTTTATCACATAATAAAAATTTCAACATAATGCTTGCAAATCAAATTTAAACATTACTAATTGTCTAAATCAATTAATAAATTTCAACATGATCATTTATTCATTCTAATTACAACAAGCAAATAAAAATGATTGAAACAAAACATGAATATATGAAATATAAACAGTAATTAAAACAATACCGTGAACTCGTGAAAGACCGAAGCCTGAAGGATTAATTGTCAATGGGAGGCGGAGGCGGAGGCGGAGGCGGGCGAAGGTCAATGGTAGGGCAATGTGTGCGTTAGAATTTGCAAGTTCTATGGTGGCTAGCTATTGTGTTGTGTTCAAAGTTCCCTATGTTGGTCGGATGTGTGGAAAGGGCTAGATGGATATTATTGTTAACAAAATTAGGTAATTTGATGGATGAAATTTAACAAGCATGTTAACCAGAATAATTTAAAATGGTTATTTGTGTGCTTACATGCATCAGTCAGTAATGCTATACACTATATATAAACTACTGTGGGTAAGAATATCATAAAAAATTAGGATCTGTATAACAACATACAAGATAAAAAAGAGTTAAAATCAAAAAAAATAAACAGATTTGGATAAGGATTGAACCCAGGTTCTCACTATGGGAAGGCAGGATTTTACCACTAGACCAAGGCCCTATTGCAAATATAAGTTCGCTCACAATTTATACGTGGGTTCACTCTCATGTTTTTTATAGAAATTCTATATAAAATCCGAAACTCAGTGGGTTCCCGTGAACCCGCACTCACATATATAGATCTGCCCTGCTTCTCCCTTTATTACTTGAAATTAATTCACCTATGGTAAGTGTTGCTTTAGAATGATTCTTTTTTAATGTGTTTGAATCCAAAACCTTTGGATCGATAACTCGACCCCGCTTTGCTAAATTAGAAACTTTATTCATGGACATTGGTGAAATATACCGTGGAAGATTTTCTATAACAAATGTCATTTACGTTAGAAACATAAATATAAGGAGATAAAAGTAATGGATAATATTATTACCTTTTTTGTTGTTTCTTTGTTTCCTTGCCCTCATTAGTTTAAGTTTTTCATAATCATTCAACTTTCCTTTGTTTTCCATTAAACCTGTTTAATTTAGAATTTAGCATTTTATTTAGGCAGGGGCGGCCAAACCAGGGGGGGGGGGGGGTCAAAGTAAATATCTGGGGCCTTTTTCAGTTTATTTTTAACAACCTAATTTGTTCTTTCGTTTTATTTTGAACTTGACAAGATATTGATCAAGCAAGCATATACAACTAACAAACTAATAAAGAAATCACAATTTAATCACAATCAAGCATGTTACATCCAAAAGGAATAAGTAAATCTAGAAAATGCAAATCTCAATAAACCAACAAATTATCAAATTAGATGAAAGTGAGAAGCCAAGAAATGAGTGCTACCATTATTGCAAAGACGACTTAAAATTAGTAAGTTTTCTCACCATTTAGCCGTCTTGTGTGTGTACAATACGAATCCAGTTGCTCCAAAATTTCATCATGGATTCAAGAACATGTTAGGCGGCCATGCACCATCGTCCATAAATATAATCTTGTAATCAAAATCCCACAAAATTTATTAAAAAACTATAAATTTAACTCAAGAAGAATCTATCAAAACCGTAAGATAGAAAGAAAATTTAATTATTTTGATTATAAATCGAACCAACAACAATCCATCGCTATAACTTACAAACTGATAACAACAATATTTGGGGCTGAAATTATTAATGTTAGGATTTGGGAAGCAAAGATATTGAAACTCAATATGCCCATATTATTTAAAACTTCATTTGCATCATCCTCCCTCATTGAGCTTAACACCAAATGAGACATGAATAAGCAAATAATCAGAATTTGGTACTAAAAACTCATGATTCTTCTTATTATTGAAATATTTTTGCGGAAAGGAAGCTGAGAAAACTGTAGGATCTTTAGTTTCTAAAGCCAGGAAACAAAGTTCCCCACTTTTTGTTTGTTAATCGCAGAATAACTCCTTTAATTTCATTAGAAACCAACTAATTAGATAATAACAACAAATTTCGGGCCTCTAGTAAAAACATGTAAGAATAAGTTTGAAAAATCATACTAGAAATTAGTGAACAAAAGTTGTTTCAACTATTGATGACATTTTAGCTAATACAAGAATCAACTTATCGATACTCATACAAAACAGATTAAACACATACATGTATATGATAAGAATTAATTTAGCTCGAACAATAATCAATTTATGAAGAAACACGGATCTAAACCCAAATAGGTTAGACCGATGATTCCACAGGGTATGGATTATGTAACTGGGAACAAGTTAACACAAGTATGGATATGGTAGTTCCGATAACGACGACCTGCAAAACAGAACCACCGTGAGCTCGTCACGGGAAGGACAAGAGTGGGAATCTTCCTATAACCACCCTCCGACGTGAGAATAAGTACAGTTATTTTAGAGAGAGAATGTACTTAAGCGATTGATTTAACATGTGAAGAGTTGATGAATATCTCATGATGATGAGTCTAGTATTTATAGCCGGTGGTTAAGGGAATATTATTGGTACAACTATCCTCTTCTAGAAGATATTCCTTCTAACTGACTGGACACGTGGCAACCTTTGATAAGAGATGACAACTAGCCATGGGCACGATTGTAACAAACTATCCAGCTGTCCTCTTTTGATTGGCTACCGTGTCTCGTGCTTCTAGAAGGGAGTTGGTTATAAATGCTTTGCTGATGTCATCTTTTCTTCGTTCCTAATCTAGGATGCTTCCGCGCAGTGGAGGCTTCCGCATATGCGGGAAGTCTGATGTGTGGGTAGAAATATGTGTATTAAGTGTGTAAAGTCGTGTGTTTTGATTAGTTATATATTGTAAACACGATTTTTTTGAGTGCGTTTGTGGTTACAGGTGTACGGAGCTTAACGGAGCTTAAAGAAGCTAATTTGGAGCATTCATGATGGAGTGGAAATTAAAGTGATGATCCATGAGAAGATAGAGAATTGAAATACGAAGACGTGGCTGCAAACGAGGAGGAAAACGGAGTTGAAACGAAGATTTTATGAAGAAAACAGTTTTGGCCTAGCAGGACCGTAAGGCAGAGTGGTTTGACCGTAAGCTACGGTCTGACCGTAGCTTACGGTGGCCAGACTGTAGCTTATGGTCTGGTCTGACGAAAAAAGTGGTTTTATTGATTTTTCTTCCATATTTAAGGCCCAAAAACCATAGAGTCGAAATCATTCAATAACCATCAGTTTTGGGACGTTTTGGAGGCTATCTTACACCATCATAACACATCCTAATCACAAGATTGATCTATGAAATCATTCTCCAACATCATAATCAAGAACATGAAGATCAAGATGCAAGGCTAAAGGCTTCATAACCATCTCCGGGTGTAGGGTTGAATTGCTTGTTAGGTTTTGTTTATTTTAAACTTTAACTTTGGATTTGTAGTTGATTAATCATTCGATTAATCAATTCTTTGAGTTTGCTTTCGTGCTTAAATGGTTTTAATTATTTGATTGCTTAATCTTTTGTTAGTTAATTGATTTGTGGTCATCAACAACTAGGATTAAGTTCTTTCGTCATTGACCCGTTTATTGTTAACCATATTATTGATTTTGTGTTTCAACAAGTAAAACCGGCTATCAAATAGATTTTCATTTAACTTTGTCAATTGTTTAGATTCAGTTCTGACGATCAACACAGTCAATCATTAAGTCTTTTGATTTACATATTTTATAAGAAACCGTCCAAAGAAGTTTATCAATTCCTTAACTTGCTGCAAAACCCGATGTGAACGCCTAAATCGATCTCAGATCTAAGATTACTTTAATCGATTATACGGATCTAGTTCATGATGCTATTGATCATGTGTTATATATTAGTATTAGTATTAGTTGTATGTATGTGTATGGATAATATTACAATTGAATACGTTAATGAAGATTGAGAATAGATCTGGACAGAGGTTCGATAATATAAATCTCAAAAATTAAATATACTGTGAACAGTGTTCACTTATAAATAGAAGATGGACCTAGTTCGTTAACATCCCCTAACGAACTAGAGTCCACTTCGTTACATACATTAAAAACGAAATACTCTTAGCGAATCACCCCCTGATTCGTTAAACATCAGGAGGGATAATACCTTAAGTCTTAGTTCGCTAAACATCCTTAGCGAACTAGACATTACATTTAACGAACTAACTTAATACTTTAATAATTTATTACATAATTAAAACGACAATTACATTAACTTTAAATACAAAGACTCGAGACGCAAAACCGTGTACTAACAGACACCCCCTCGTCTTGAGTTCTTTGTCTTTGATCTTCACTTGAAACGCTTGGACTGCCAATCTCTGTAGCTATGAATCCGGTTCTCATAACATAGACGCATAACGCGTTGGAATTGTATAGCCAGATCATAGTCTTCATTGCGTTCAATCAGAATCTTGTTCTTGTGCAGCACGTCATTATCGGTCTCGGTTAAATTAACCAACCACATCGGGCCGATAATCTTAATAAGCTCAGTCTTTAGACCCTTTCCCAAGACAATGACGGCCTCGCCGGTTCGGTAGTCGTAGTACCAGCGGTTGAAAGACAGGTGCATGTGTTGATTCATAATCTTTATCGGCACCCGCTTTAAGGTCTTTGGCGGCTTGACCTTGAGAACCAACTTTCTCCAGCCCGTTTTTGGATCAATCTCATCAATACGTTTGCGGGTTGGAACTTGAGGTTTTAGAAACTTGAATCCAGAATTGACCTCGAATAGCAGTTGTTGATGAAACCATTCTGCTACCCGGTCACCACCTCGATTAATAAATGGACGACACGCGAGGGTACGAACATCCCATCGCGGTAACGTAAGAACGTCCATAATCTTCTCATAATACTGAATCCCCTTCTCCCATTTCACGATGCATACCTTAAGTTCAGAATCAAATAGCCAAGAAATGATGTCACCTTTAACCTTTGACACGGTCTTGAATGATGTTACTTGATTAGCTTTGGCTCTTGCGGCAGCTTCTTCCTTCTGTTCCTGATCAACATATCGATAAGCCTTGATAATCTTACTCACCTTCTTATAGCTGAACCACTTAGCAATATATGCATCGGTTATGATTGCAAGTGAATCAAATACTGCATCAGCTACCTGTTTACCCTTAGATTCCTTTTCCAACCTGTCTTCAGCTGTTTTGATTGTTTCTTCAGTGAATATTGGAGCACGCTGATCAACATTAGTGTGTTGAAACAGGTCAGGATACTCCTCAGCTGTGACATCTTCAACCTCGACCTCCTCATCTTCATAAATATAATCCGTGTTTATCTCAACAGTTGGATCATTTAAGATCTCTTCATCGTTTAATACCTCAACATCCAGTTCAGTTTCTAACACGGTTAACTGTTCATCGTTTGAGCCAAGCAGTAATGAAATCTGCTCTCGTGTTAATGATCGCTCAACAAACTGTCCAACCTCAATCTCATTTCTGTTCACTATACCCTTAACCATCCCCGATCCATCAACAAATATGACTGTATCAGCTTCAATCATCTCGATAGGTTTGGCAGCTTCATAGTCTTGATGAACAATAATCTGCTTATATGAATCACCACCACCACTAGTATCTGCACCTGTAGATGAGTCGTGAGCTTGTTTCGTCTCACCACCAGCACCAGACTCATCATGATCTTCATTAACATTCTTGAGTCTTTTTAGTGGATCATCCTTACAAGTTAATTGTAGGATCAGTTCTTCCTGCTATTTTATTGTCACCCCCCGAGACGTAACAATCTCACGTAGGGCTTTCGTTTCTTTCTGGTAGAAAGAGACATATCCCATCAGTTTCTTTTGATTCTTCATGAGGCATTTGATTCAGACTGTCAGCAGACATCTGATTTTCATACAAGTGTAGCAGGTTCAATAGCGTGTATGTCTGACGATTTTGTGGCATATTGTACAAGGATGGATGAACAGGCTGGATTGGTCCCTGAGGTCTTGTAATTCTCATAAATGAGACATCACTAGGTGGAGGAGGCCTCATAGAAGGTGTTGGAGGAACAGTAGACGGTGTAGCAGAAGGCATTGGTATTTCAGCTAACGCCATTTGTGGAATCATACCAAGCCTCTCATGAGAAACCATCGTCGTCGTCAAGGTGAGCGCCGGAGTTCTAGTAGGAAGTGGCATTACCGGGCGTTGAGACATTGTTGTACGAGGTGGTGGAACACCAATGATTACACCAGCTCCAGCTGATACACATCGCTTTGCTGGAATTTCAGATGCTGGTGCTTTACCCTTCGTTTCTGTTCACGTTGAGCTGCAATTGTGGCAGCTAACGCGGCTTCGACTGCAGCTTGTTGTTCTTGAAGAGCTGCATCACCAGCACCACCATGACCACCATCTCCACTATCATCATCTCCATCGATTTCACCTTCTCCTTCCTCACGCTCGGAATCTGAGTCATCATGGATCCAGCGATCCTCGAGAGGACATTCATAATTAGGGTTAATAATATGACCAATCATACTTTTGTACCGTGGCCTTTCCTTACGATAGATCTTCATTCTATGTACAGTTTCGGCCTTCATATGTTCTAAAGGAAGCACATTGTCTACCAATGTTTGATCAATAACCAAGTTTGGTATCAAATCTTGGATTATCAACTGCAGAAATCGGGGATACAATAAGAACTTCTTCTTTTGAGCCGTTCGCTGAACTTGCTCCTTCAAATGATCGAAGACCATTTCTGAGAAGTTGAATGGTTTATTAAGAACAAGTGCCACAAACGCCGATTGAAGACTAATTCGGCATTCATCAAATCCACCTTTACGACCACCCAAACAATGAATTAATACATGTAAAAGATACTTGTAAGGAGGGCATAAACCATTCTTGTTAAACATAGAATCCTCAATATCTCCACCATAACGTACACGTCTAAACAAACCCTTGATTAAATCCTTATCAAACTCACTTGGGTTATCATCATTGTCCCCAAACCGAAGCACCCTTTTAATCACTTCAACATCCACTGTTATAGGTGTTTGGTTGATAGTGGCTTGAATGTGATTCTCGACTTCAACAAACTCAACAGTATTCTAGAACTGCCTAATAATGTTTAGATAAACAGTGGGTCTAGCAGTTATAGCATAGTGGATCACCGAACGACGTAAAAACGCCAATACATGCCCAAACACAGCTATATCAGCAACATCTGGATTAACATAAGCACATATGTTGTGTTTCTTATCATATGGTAGCAACTGTACTTCAGCTTGTTCTTGAGGTTGTTCTTGTTCTTGTGGAGCAGCGGGTGGGTCTTGATCCATTTGATCGGCCATTGTACTAAATAAATATAGACGAATTTAAGTAATGTGATAGTTTAATATACTTTAAGCACTTATATATATCTTATCAATAGACAGTGTGTTTAATTTTAGATGTCGTGTGTAATCGATGTATCGACGCGTTTAGACCTTTGGAATATTTTATTTACATTACTTAGTTAAATTAATTAAATAATTAATTTTGAAATGTCATTCGTTATCAAAAACAGTCTGATTCGTTACAAAAGTATAACGAATTAACTGATTCACTATCAAGTAAATAATTTAACGAAGAAGAAATAGCGAATTAACTATTAATAATAACGAACTAACTTCTAGTTTGTTCCAAATTGACGAATCCATATCTGATTCGTTAAGTGAATGATTCGTTGTTCTAGTTCATGTAAATCCTTCACGAATTGGACACGGAGGAGTTCCAATTCGCTAAGGTTAACGAATGGTTAAAAATTAGACTTAATCTTTGACTCTCATAGTCAAAGTCAAAATTAACAAGAACACTGAAAGTCAATCAAAACGATTTCAGTGTCAATTATTCCATAATCATCGTTGAATCATCGATTCTACAGTCGCAAAGATCTCAGAAACCCAATGCGAAGCAAATAATGTCGATTTGAGGTTCAAACTCATGATAAAAGTTAAGTAAATTAGGGTTCGAACCAAATAGTAAAAACCCTATAATAAACATTTACATTAACCTGGCAATCAATCAATCAAATAAGGATTAAAGACCACCAAGGGTCTCGGAAATACAATCCGAGTGCAATGAAATCAAGATAATATTATTTCATAGGTTAACAATCGAATTGATAAAGGTTTTCATAAACCTTAAAACCCGATATCACACACTCATAATTAACATTGCAAATCTTTGTCATTTTTGACGAAAATCACAAAGATAGAATCATCTATACCTTACGAACAAAATGGTATATTCAAAAGTCCGAATTTCGAAGGTCGAAAAAATCAGGAAAAATTTGAACAGGGTGACTTTAGGTGTAAGGAAGATGAAGGAATAGTGTAGGACGGTTCGTGTCACGCCGTTCTATATACACTATCCTTACACGCTTCCTAATGTACGAATCAAACAGATTCGTTTGAAATTTGAAATAACGAATCAGCTGATTTGTTATTTAAACTAAACACGTGGCATAGCGAATTAGGTTTGATTCGTGTCTTGATTCGTTAAATATGCATAACGAACTAGGTGTGTTTCGTTATAGAGAGCGGAAGCGAATTAGGGAACGAACTAGGATGTGGTTCGTTAATACACCCTAATTCGTTATCCGTAAATAACGAATTATGCCTAATTAAATTTTAACTTTAATTAAAATAAATATATCAAGTAAATAAGTAAATGAATTAAATAAATAATAAATTAAATTAAATTGATTGTTTAAATAACTTAAATGAATTACCGAGAACCTTTATCTTAAAACGTTTTCACTTTTTTGAAACATAATTTAAAGAATTTAAATAATAAGTAAAATAAAAAGATAAAATATTTCTGGTATTTTGTAAAAGTTAAAAAATGTGTGTACAAAAATATCTGAACTAAGAAATAGACAATCTTTTTGTATTTTTCTATGATTTTCAAAAGTAGTTCATATTTTTGTGTTTTTGTTGAGTTTGAGCAGAGAATCACATTGACCAAAATGCCATTCCATCACAGTTTTATATTTCAGCGAAATTATGACTGGCGTTAAGTCGGTCATTGATATTGTTGTCCACTTAAATCTTATAACAAGCCTTCAAGCATTTTTGTGATATGATTTAGGGTTCAATTAGTGCACAGAATATCAGAAACTATCAGCCCCTAATCTCGGTTCAAGCTTAATTTGATTTTGCCAAATCACCCCAACTTGACTTAAACCGTTATAGCGTTGTTCAAAAATTTTTAAGATTGAAGAATATTTTAGCAATGCATCAAGTTTCTTTTACTGTGAGTGAGTATGCACGAGTCCATTTTGGTCGGCTTACATACATTGTATCCCCTGGGGTCCGTTTCTTATTGGTATTGAGACGCGTGCAAGGGAGGAACAATTGTATGACTAACAGTGGATTTTGATCAAGTCAGTAATTTGGATTGTACGAAGTGCAGAAGTGATCAAGTTTAATGACTTTGGGTTTGCTCTAAAAGCGAGTGAAATATTCATGCATACGAATACCCAGATGATTAAGACGCATAAAGACTCACAGTTTCCAGAATCCTAATGCTTGTTATTTGCTTTATTATATTTTTGAGAGATCAACAATTATAAGGCTTGAGTATGACCGGTTATTACATTTCTGCCATCCTCACCGAGACTTTTGCTAGAGACTAACACCTCTTTCAATTTGGCTTTTCTTTAGGTTTATATAACTTACTTTACTCTAACAGCTTGTTTAAGACCTAACAATGCACCAATGATTAAGCACTCAGTCCTTTAAGCTTATTTCTTTCTGGAATTGGGGTCAAATAGTCAATGTACTATCAATTTCTCTTTTTGCTTCAAAAACACAAAATTTTGAGGAGCATAAAAAAATTTAATCGCCCCAGTTAATTTAAGTTCATAAATTAATGGCTATCCTGTCTATCTACAAGTAGATAACAGGACCAATACATGCAAGCATGCTTCACAAACTTAAATAACTGACATAATTTTCAGCTAAAAATAAAATAGAAAGCTTAACGAACACCCCAAATACTTTCCATTATCAGGTAAATGGCTATCCTGAAGATTTACAAGAAACTATCAGGGCCAAACATATACAAGTATATTTCTTTCAAATAGAAGTAAATGACATAATTTTCAGCGAACGTAAACAAAAATCTTTTTGGTTTTTCTCTTTACAACATAAAAGCACAATCTTTTTGTCTTTTTGGATTTTTTCCTTATAAACAGGAAATTCACAATCTTTTTGACTTTTTCAAAATTTTCTATACAAACTGAAAACACAATCTTTTGATTTTTCAAATTTTAGGATGAAGATCACAGTATTTTTTATTTTTCAAAAATTTCTAATGTTTTTGGGTTTTATCTATACAAATGAAACGCACAATATTTTTGTATTTTCTAAGTTTCACCCCGTAAAACCTAAAACAAAATAAGATGTTAAACCAAAACTAACAGAAAAGATGGATAATCATCCTTGTTTCAGGATATCAGCGAGGGTCTTCAATCCATTTAAACCAAGCAAAAATTGAAAACGCGTTTTATCAAAGGCTTTGGTAAATAGATCGGCTTTCTGAAAATCAGTATGTACTTTCTCAAGGTCAATTAATTTCTTTTCATAACAATCCCGTATAAAATGATATCGAATTTTGATATGTTTCATTTTAGAATGTTGTACGGGATTTTTGGTGATACAAAAGGCAGCAGAATTATCAATTAAGATGGGAGTAGTAAGAAACTTCAAACCGTAGTCGCGAAGATGTTGTTGTATCCACAAAACCTGGGAACAACAACTCGAGGCTTCAACATACTCAGCTTCGGCGGTTGAAGTGGAGACCGTTGTCTGCTTCTTACACTGCCAGGAAACAAGCCGGCTTCCTAAGAATTGACATCCCACTGTGGTAGACTTGAAATTAATCTTGCATCCTCCATAGTCTGAGTCAGAATAAGCGGTAAGATCAAAAGTATCGTCTTTGGGGGTACCATAACCCGATGTCAGGATTTCCCCTCAGATATTGAAGAATACGCTTGACCGCTGCCAGATGAGTCACTTGGGGACTAGCTTGGTACCTAGCACATAAACAAACAACGAACATTATGTCGGGTCGAGAAGCAGTTAGATACATTAAAGAACCAATCATAGCTCGATAGAGGGTCGAATCAACAGTATCCTCCAATTCATCGGGTGATAAATTGTGACCCACGGGAAGAAGAGTAGAAGGGATTTTTCCGGCAGTAATCTTGAATCGGCTCAAGATGTCAGTCACATACTTTGTCTAATGAATTAAAATTCCATTGGCAGACTGATGAACCTGCAACCCTAAAAAGAAATTCATCTCTCCCATCGAACTCATCTCGAACTTGGTTTGCATTGATTTCTCGAACTCCTTACACAACGTGTCGTTTGTTGACCCAAAGATTATGTCATCTACATAAATCTGGACGAGGAGAAGATCATCACTAATATTTTTATAAAACAAAGTGCAGTCAACAGTTCCACGTTTGAAACCAATATCCGTCAGATGTTCGGCGAGTGTGCTATATCAAGCTCTCGGGGCTTGATGTAGACCATATAATGCCTTGTTTAATCGGTAAACTCGGTTAGGATAATCAGGATCTTCAAAACCTGGAGGCTGTAAAACAAACACTTCCTCATGAAGTTCACCATTGAGAAAAGCAGTTTTAACATCCATTTGATATACTTTAATGTTCTTGAAAGCAACATATGCCAGAAAGATTCGAATCGACTCTAATCTTGCAACTGGAGCATATACTTCAGTGTAATCAATACCCTCTTGCTGATGAAAACCTTGCACCACTAATCGTGCCTTGTTTCTCACAATTACCCCACGATCGTCTTTCTTACACTTATATACCCACTTAGTCGGAATCGCCTTCTTGACTCTAGCAGGTTTGTCGATAAGATCCCAAACACCCAAACGTGCAAATTGCTGTAATTCTTCTTGCATGGCTTCTACCCAAGAAGGATCTTGAAGTGCCATACGAGGAGTCGTTGGCTCAACTTGGGATAAAAAGCAAGTGAATTTAGCAAGATTTACAATCCCAGACGAGTTTAAGTCAACATAAGCACATAATACATTATTCTCAGTTGACGAAGCAACTTGATGTCGTGTTTGAACTCCCACATCAAGTTCTCCAATAATATTTTCTTTCGGATGATAATTATGAATCCTAAGAGTGGGATTCTCAGGAACATCAACAGTTTCAAATAAATTAGTGTAGTGTTCACCCAGATCATGAGATGAAACATCGCTATCAAGTTCGATAACTTGATCAACAACGTGAGTGTCATCAGATGAAGTAGATGTATTGTCAAAGAGAACTGGAAACTCATTATCAGGTTCTTCTGTTGGAGCTACGTTTGGAGCTTCAACATCATTAGAACTTGCAAATCTTGGAATTACCAATTGTTCTACAAAATAAGCACGAACTAAATCTTCATCTGGTTGATTAGTTGTTGGAGTAAACGAATTAAATAAACCATCATAGTCAAACATCTAGTCGGGACCTTTCCCTTGAGAAAGAGTAGTGTACTTTTGACAGTCCACATGGTACCATTCTTCAACACAACCAAATGTAAAATTAAATACTCGTTTCTTAGGAGAAGCATAACCCAAGAAATATCCTTCAATGGCTTTTTCATCAAACTTTCCCACATCCTTTTTCAACATCGTACACGGACACCTAAACGGCTCCAAGTACTTTAAATTAGGTTTACGATTATTCAACAGCTCATAACTTTTCTTCTTGAGTCTCTTAATAGTTAGAACTCGATTGAGAGTATAACAAGCAGTATTCACTGCCTCATTCCAAAACTGAACAGGAAGCTTTGAATCAGCGAGCATCGTTCTAGCAGCTTCAATCAATGTTCTATTCTTTCGTTCAGCAACACCGTTTTGTTGTGGTACATATGGGGCACTGTATTCTCGATGAATTCCCTTTTGTAAACAAAAGAAATCCAATACAGTATTTTTAAATTCAGTACCATTGTCACTTCGAATTCTCCTCACTTTCTGTTTGTATAGTGATTCGATCTTAGTGATTAAATTTTAAACGAGAACCGGTGTTTGATCTTTCGAGCTCATAAACAAGACCCATGAATATCGTGAATAATCATTAGTAACTACCAGGCAATACCAATATCCAGAAATACTCACATGATTCACTGGACCAAATAAATCCATATGAAGTCGCTCAAGTGGAGTATCAATGGAATTTAATAACTTAGAGGGATGTGACTTCTTCTTCTGTTTGCACTTTTTGCAAGAAACACAGTGATCGGATAACTTAAAATTCTTCAAAGACACACCATCAACTAAGTCATTAGCCATGAGATAGTTCATCTTACGAACATGTATGTGACCCATTCTACAATGCCATAGAATAGAGTCTTCCTCGGTTGCTTTCGAGACAAAACATGTTTCGATCGATATTGATACTTTAGAATTCATATTCTAGACATAAATATCATTTGATTGAGGTGATCGCATGACAACCATGTCCTCGAGAATCACATAACCCGATTTTAAAATCAGACACTCTTTATCTGTAAATACTGTAGTGTATTGCTTGTCACAGATTTGCGACACACTCAATAAATTATGGTCCACTTTATCACAATAATTAACCTTCTCAAAAGTAATATGCCCATTCGAAACATCACCTTCCTGTGTAATCATACCCCCAGAATTCCCAGCAAACGCCACATAACCTCCTTGAATATTTCTTACATTTGTTAAGAGGTCGAGATTTCCAGTAATATGACGAGAACATCCACTATCCATGATCCAGTTTTCACCAGAAATGGTCTTGGATGTACCCTACACACAAACGAAAATGATTAGTTCTAAAAGGAAGCCTAGGCCTCAGTCTTGGGCACCTTTTGGTTTTCTTGAGAAAAGTTAAACTTAGTTGCATTTAATTGTTATTCAGCAACTTGAGAATAAGTTACAGGTTTCTTAAACTTTTGTCTTAGATACGCAGCTTGAACTACATTTGAGTTAACATTTTTGCAAAACGGTTCAGTTGGAATAAACTTTGGTTTAACAGAACCATGAGTTTCATTCACATGAACAACTTTTCGAGGATGCACATTAGAGAACATAATATGAGTATCATCAGCATACGACACAGGTCGTTTCAGAATCTCCTTTACCAAAGGAACCGGTTTGGAATGGTCCTTGATAAAAGGATGAAGATTCTGATAGTTCTTCTGGCTACAATTTCTTACTACATGACCTCGTTGATCGCAAAGGAAACAGCATGTCAACATGATGATGTTGAGAATTAGTCGGAACATGTGACACAGAGGATGAATGATGACTCACATTTTTTGTCATTCTCTTAGCAAAATCATCAGATAACTCATATTTATTTTTCAAGTAGAAATCCAAATTAGAACAATTTGAAAAACTTTTCAAAGTATCTGTTCCAGTTGACTTTAAAAATTGAACTTTCTTAGCCTATTTTAAAACTTGTTTTGCTTTAGTAAATGGATCAGATGAAGTCGATGTTTTTGCTTGAGCATACCGACGTTCAAGATCTTGAATCTGGGAAGTTTCATTTTGAAATACACTCTGAATAAGTTCTAGTTTAATGATACTTATTGGGATGTATTTTTTAGTGAACATCGTGTCTATCCCCTTTAACTTAAATACTCTACCAGGAGATGGCTTGGAAACAGTTGGATTTATAAAATGCAACAAATCCTCATCATAAATTTTGGGTTTTTCTGGTTTCTTGGCCCTTACTGGTTTAACATTGACATATCTTGTTTCATCTTGGTTGTGTGCTAACCATACACAGCCTCCTCAAATTCATGAGGTTCACAAAGTATGTGATTTGAACTGGGAATGTTCTTGTTCTTGTGTATGATTTCAGGTTCAAACACATCCTCAATGATAACTTTGTCAACATTTTCAACAAATACTTTGTTGCTTTGAACATGAGGTTTCTGAATTGAAGGTTGGGCTTTAACAAATTCAGGTTTAACTGGTTTTGTCTTTTCAGGAATCACAGATTCTTTAACAATCACATCCTCTTCTTGTCTAGCAAAAGGATTTGGTTTGTAATCATTATGAAAAGGTGGTGGAATCTCAACAAAACTTATTCATTTCTTTGAATCATTTTGCTTACCGGATACTTTAATTATTTCATTTAGCAAAAAGGAAGAATTTCTTAATTTGCCCAATTTGTTCTTTAAATCGAGAACCTCATTTTCAAGCTCTGTTATCTTTGACCTATGTTACAAGATTTCTTGAAATTTTTTTATCATTGATGGTCATTTTTACTGACAAATCAGCTTTAATATCATGATTAATTATAGTTAATGCCTCAATTTTCTCTCTTGAATTTATTTGAGAGTTCAAGGATTGCCTATAATTATCTTTTAACGAAACAATCTCTTTTAGCAAATTATCATTTTGAAGTTTCAAGGCATCTATCTTAGACTTATTGGTCTCACAATCAACACATGATAAGTTAGAAGTAGAATTACTAACCTCATTTTGCTTAGCCATGCAAGCAGAAGTGGTTGAATCACTGATCTTTGCCATGCAAGAGAAAGTAGTTGGAAGTTTTTCACTTGAATCATTAGACTCAGACTCAGTATCAGCATTAGAAGAAATTTCACTTCCACGTATATCTTGAAAGTACTCAGGAAATCCAAACATTGCCAAATTTGCTTGATTGTTACCACATAATAACCTTTGTGACCAGTCATCTCCATCTACGTTGGATAACATTGCTTGAGATCCAGAAGACGAAGGTTTACCTCCAGAAGACTTTCCAGCATCACTACCACTCTTTCCCGATGAGTTTTGATCTTGTTTTCTGGGACCGGTATACTCCTTTTTAGGCTTATTACATTCTTTGGCAAAATGACCAAAGTCTTGACAATTGTAGCATTTAACCTTTAATTTATCAAACCCCAATTTCTTGTTCAACGAAGGAAGATCTTTACCCGTTCTCTGCATGAACTTTTTCACTTTCCTGACTATCATAGCCATGTTCCACTTTAAATCCATCAGTTCCAAATCATTAGGATCAATCTGATCATAATCTTCATTGGTTAAATCACTTGTGGCAATTTTACTACTAAGCAAATTCTCATATGAAGTCATGAAAGCAGATAAGAAGGCAGAATTTTGTTCAGCCTCTCTCATGTTTACATTTGGTTGTGATGAGAATTGATTTGATGATGAAGAATTCCCAGATCCTCCAGATGAACCAGTATTTCCAGCTGTGTAGAAACACGCACATGGATCACTATAGATAGTTATTGCATTTTCACTTGCAGTTTGTGTGAGAAAAGTAGTGATAGGTGAAATGGTTGAACTTAATGGCATACTTCCACCATAAAATGCAGGATCTTGATTGTCTTTCGAAGACTTCTGACATTTAAGATCATATTCTCGAGCCTTGATCTTTTGCAAAAATTCAGATGCAGTCAAATCCTCATTTCTAAAATAATTATTCTCCTTCAACACCATAAGGAAAGTTGAATAAGAACTTGGCAAAGCACTTTTAATAGTATCAATCTTGTCAAATTCAGATATCTCCAATCTCATCTTGTCCATCTCGGCTATCAAATGATTAAATCGTGTAGTCATTTCTTCAACAGTCTCACCCTTTAGTAGGTTAAAGTTTCTATATTGAAACTTAAGCATAACCTTTTTGCTTTCAGCGGTGTTTCCCATACTTCTCATACGAATATGTTGAAATAAAGAATCACAAATCTTAATAATTCCTACTTGGTGAAAGATGTTTTCAGGTAAAGCCATAGTAAGAGTAGAATAAGCTTTAGTCTCATTTTCTAATGCTTTCTTCTCTTCAACCGAGTATTAAGAGATAGCCTTAGGTGTAAAACCAATAGTCTCATCCCCAATCATTGGAACAGTGTAAACCTCATCCAAACAGTATGAAGAATCAGGGTGAACTGACCCTAGATGAGCACGGAAACGGGGTTCCCATTTAGCAAAATCGCTAAATTTCATCAAACGTGGACACTTTGAATGTGAACTAATCTCGGTATCTAGTTGTAACATTTGTTGCATCAACATGTTTTGAGAAGCTAATGCATACATACCAGCCATTTTTGACAAGTTTTGAACTTTAAGGGTTAATTTTTGAAAATAAGGTTAACGAATTGTAAACAGTAGAGGTACCAAACTGTGAACAGTTGTAGAGAACTGTGAACAGTAATCAACGAATCAAATCTTAACGAAGCTAAGATTGATCAGGTAGCAAATCAGGATTGAAATTAACGAATTGATCAACGAATCAGATGGTCAACGAATAAGTCAACTAACATATTGGCTTAGCGAATCAGAAAGTTATCTTTAACGAATCACTAAGACAGTCCTGGCGAATTAGATAACGAACAAGCTAAAGTTGATAGCGAATCAACTTATAACGAATTAGGTTGTTACAACGGTTTGTAACAAACTCTGACAACAAATGCCACGTGGCAAAAGTTGTTATAACACAGGTTCCAAGGTTAATACGTGTCACACGAATCAGTTGACACGAATCAGAAAGTATAATGAATTCGTTAACGAATCAACCAAAACTCATAACGAATTAGTGTAAAAATTAACGAATCAGGTAGCAAATTTGGTGAATAGTGTAACGAAACTGATGAACAATGTTAACGAATTGACCAAAATATCAACGAATCAACAAATCTTCAAATTTGTTTGAAGATCTTAAAATCTTCAAACATGATTTCCAGAAATCTGGAAATCATATGAATACTAAACCCATAACCAAATTCGTAATACAAACCCAATTTTCAACCAAATCGCACAAGTGAATTACCAAAATACTCGTCATTACAACGCGAAACCAAATCAATACTCCTAGTAAACCAATAACCCTTATTCCGAATCCAGTTTGAACCAAAACTCTTCCCTGATTCGGCCAAAAACAGATCCAAACCAATTGTTAATCACAATCCAACAAACCTTCCTAACACCTTACCAAAACCTTCCAATACCTTACCAAACTACAAATTAACCAAAATCAATCCATATCTTAATCAAATTCCCACTGAATTGATCAAACTCAAACCAAATACTGAATAATATCAAATTAACAATTAACAGTCCTAAATTAACGAATTAAAAACTAAATCAAGAGCAATAGAATCCCCGAAGGCTCTGATACCACTTGTGAATGCCTAAATCTATCTCAGATCTAAGATTAATTTAATCGATTATACGGATCTAGTTCATGATGCTATTGATTATGTGTTATATATTAGTATTAGTATTAGTTGTATGTATGTGTATGGATAATATTACAATTGAATACGTTAATTTAGATTGAGAATAGATCTGGACAGAGGTTCAAAAATATAAATCTCAAAACTTAAATAAACTGTGAACAGTGTTCACCTATAAATAAAAGATGGACCAAGTTCGTTAACATCCCCTGACGAACTGGATTCCACTTCGTTACATTCATTAAAAACGAAATACTCTTAGCGAATCACCCCCAGATACGTTAAACATCCTTAAAGAATCAGGAGGGATAATACCTTAAGTCTTAGTTTGCTAAACATCCTTAGCGAACTAGACATTACATTTAACGAACTAACTTAATACTTTAATAATTTATTACATAAATAAAACGACAATTACATTAACTTTAAATACAAAGACTCGAGACGCAAAACCGTGTACTAACACCCGAACCCTGGAGTTTGGTTATTTTCACATCATTGTTTACAAACCACTATTTTAAATTGTTTGACATTGTTTGTCCACTTTAATTATTTTTAACATAAAACTTGATTAGCACTTTCCACTGATTCCCTGTGGATTCGACACCTTACTTGCCTTAGCTAGTAAAGGTTTTATAAATGTTTTTGAATCACCTTTCGACATCGATCAATGTCTTTGTTCTTTAAGATAGTTTTTTTTAACTCTTTGTCTTCTATATATTTTGTGGGTGAAGGAGATGTTCAGCGGATGCTTTATAAAGGAATCCTGAACGATCCGAATGTTTTGGCAATGACCCGCTAATATCCTTTGCGTGATCCTTGAGTGATCTGCATGTATTAATTAGTGAGTATTCAGAGCTTTTCGCTACCCTAACTCTATAAGCCCCCCAATCCATTGTTTCTTCCGCGTGGAGTTTTATGCGGGTGAAATTTTGGACTTATGATATTTTATGGGTTTTTTGAATTTTTTCTTATGCCTTTTGGAAATATTTCTTCATTTTAAAGATTAGTATAAGACACACGGATGTGACAGGTTCACAGCCGCCATATGGTGATGTGACTGCTGTGCCGAGTGTGACATTCGTCAATTTCGGGTCTCGATTTGTATTTGTTTTATAATCTTTTATTATGTATACCAACCCATTTTGTAAACCAAAACTCATGATATATAAAATATTGGATTTTTATGTTACCAAATCATTCTCATTTGTTCAGTTTGAAAAACCCCTTTTAAGGATTCGAAAACGGCCTTAAAACGAGCAAATTACATCAAAAACGAACTTCTAGGACGCGTAACGAACCTCGCAAGAAGAGCTGACCAACCCCGCCCCTAGAGGGCGCTGCGCCTCGTGGCCACCAAGGGGCAGAGTGGTCGCGGGTGGAGGCCTCAGATCTGCAGCATATATTAGTTGTTGTTTTTGGCTTATATCATTTTACCTAAATCCCAATTTTCTACCCTCTACACCTCTTGTTTATCCTCTCAACCTTATCCCCTATTATCAAGACCCTTTCCTTCATTTTCACCCTTGCTCTCACTTCATCTTTACACTGAAAATTCTCCATTGATCCAAGATTGTTCATTTATGTGTTCCTGAAGGTTTGACTTCCAAATGTCAAACCAAGTTTCATCTTTCATTCTATTTAGCTTATGTAGTCTTATTAATACTTGTTTATGGTGGTACAACATATATATAATACACACTCCCTGTTACCTTTTGCTTCTCCGACTCCGGTTGGTTAAGCTTCGGACTTCGTAAGGCAAGGTTTCATGTAGGACTTTCGTGGTCCTTGATATATATACTCTTATATAACTTGTTGCACATATTAATCTTGTTTAACTTATGCCCTTTTTAAAGACCCGTTTTAGTATCTTTATCCCAAAGGAACTTGCATTTTTGCATTTCTCCCACCTTATTACTTAACATATGTTAAGTAAATATTAAGGTTAGATACTTTAACCCAGTTTCGAGCAAACTTACGTTTTTAAAGGGTTATTATTATAATTTCTTAAATAGTTACATTTTAAACCTTAAACTTTAATTGTTTACAAGTCCTATCTTTTTATTTTAAAGATTTCCTAAAACAACCATTCTAATTCAAGGCTTTTACTTTTATTTAGGCCTTGCACGTTAGACTCGTCCTTCCGTTTTCCCGTCTTTTACCGACCAAGTTTTATACTTGAATGTGGGTACTTTCATTTTCCCGTTTTCCATCTTTCGTTTTGGGGGTTATATTGCATACTTATTATAATCTAAATGTTTTATAAGTGATTTGTAAACCGCAAACTTTATTATATACTTTACTTAAATAAATGCTCGATTTGGTGTTCTATGCTTACATGCTTATGTGCTTATATGTTTACCACTTTTGGTTGGTTGATTTATAAATCCGTGAACTATCTGGTATTCTCTTATAGCACGGTTCCGTTAAAGTATTCTTATTAACGACCTCATGAAATCCGAATCTATTTGGTATTCTCTTATAGGCGGTGCCGTTAATGTATTCTTATTAACGACCTCATATAAAAATCTTGAACCATCTGGTATCTCTTATAGCAAGTGTCGCTAATATGTTAGCGAACTCATTATTATTCAAATTGTTGTTTTTATTTATTGTTTTGTATACAAGATTGTGGCATTTCTTATTTTATATATACTTGTTCCAAAACCATGAAATTGCTCACCAACCTTTGTGTTGACAAACTTTATTTAATACAATGTTACAGGTTTGACTTTTGTTGACTTGAGCACTTGACGAAAAACGTTACCAAGACTATTAGGATATTAGCAAAACGAACAATATATATATGTATATATATGTCTACTTGTATTAAATTTGTTTTGTATGAACAAGATGTGTTGTTTTCGATTTTATGAAATAAAATGAGTTGATTAAATATCGTTGCTTTAATAGCATCTTGTGTATTTGTCCAATCACATTGCACCCTGGCATGTTCCGCCGCCTTTGGTCGAGGTGTGACAGATTGGTATCAGAGCCACAAGACTATAAGATACGTGGTTAGACGTAACGTCCTAGTATAGTTTTTTACTTTAGGGTCCTTATACATGTTTCTTATACATGTTTACCCTACTTGATTGTTCAATACACTTGTTTATTTATATACTTATTTATTTCATTAAATTGTATATATACACAAATACTCAAAACATACTAAGGTATCCTTACATTCTTTGATAAATTTTATATATACACTTACTTATATTTTCATAATCATCTAAGGTATTCTTACCTTACTTTTGTTTAATTTTATATATACACATACATGCACTTTCATAATAATGTAAGGTACCCTTATCTTACTGCGAAAAAATTAGTCTTTATTATGTTTTATGGATCACGAGCTTAACTTGGGTCCCGTTTTTTCAAATCTCCTTAAAGATGGTCTTATATGAGGCGACCACTTTAAGTAGTCGAATGCGAGCGTTCCGGTCGCCATCCTAATTTTCGGTGTTAAAACGGTAGAACCACGGTGGTTCGTGGACTAGTGTTTGACATGACGTTGTATTCCAATTTATTATATTTGTTACAATCGTTATTTGAGTCAAAAACATGAAAAGGCGCGGTTGTACGTGCATATGTTTAGACTCCAACAAGGTATTTTTGTAAAAAGGTTTTAGTGTCGGAATATCAAGTCATGGTGGTTCATGCACGATTTTTCTGCCTCTAAATCTTAAGACATTATTTACAAATTTCAAAAATTTAAACAATTTTTCCGTTTTACTTTGTCATATAAATTTTCATTACAAAATTCTCATTTATAAAATTCTACTTTACCGTTATGATTCATCCTAATATGTTCTAATTTCACATGGTAAAGTTTTTATACAAATTTTCTCATATTAATTTCACACCATCATTTTATTACAATTTCGTTTATTGTCATCTATTCAATATAAGCTATATATATATATATATTGAACTATCCATAATGATTTTTATTATGTCTTCCCTTGTTCATTAAGAATATTTATAAACCCAATTTCTATCATATAAATTTCATCATATTAAAAAAAGTTTTTATGATAAAGTTTGCCTTAAATTTTCAAGTAAATTCCCATTATATAAATTTTAAATTGTCTTTAAAATTTTCATACAAGATTTTACAAAATTTCATTTTTATAACGATTCCGTTCATTTTGGAACTATCATTTTATAATATCGATTACTTAAACTCTCACGAAATTTTAAATTACACCATATTATATAGTACACATGATAGAATTTTCGTTATCCAAATTTATTTTCATACCAACTTTCATCATGCAATCTTTGGTTCATTATAAATTTTCACAAATAAAAAAATAATTATCATACGATTTTCCACGTTTTTAAATTCTTATGATAGTTTTGCCATGATTTTTCAAGAAATTCACAAACTTATAGCTTATAATTTTCTTGAAATTCTCATGCAAAACTTCATTGAAATTCTATTTTAAAGACAAAAATCGTTTACTTGTGATTTCTCGATTTACAATGACGATCATTTTAACTTACCATGATATTCTTCATTACATGATATTAAATAACAAACTTGTAAAATTTTTCATTTCACAAATTTGTATTCCCAAAAACGACATTCATCATTCATATGGATACCTCATAACAAATTTTTGACATTCAATACATTTATTTTAATTTCCTCATAAGCAAAATTTTATTTTGATCCTTATAAAATTTATTTTGCTTCCTCACGAAAATCTACTTTCATTTTCACAATAAACTTTAAATTAAGCAAACTTTATTATCTTAGTTTTTCATGATACTTCCCACTACTTAATTTTAAGCATTTCAAGAACGACTTTACGTTATGCGGGTTAACTTATTTCAAATTTTCTCATAAATTATGTTGCAACTTAAGCCGACTCGACATATTGTAACAACTCTCATTGTAGTGGAAAGTTTCTTTTTCTTTTGCAAAGAAATTGTTGTAATTCACAAGCTTGGATCTCAAAAAAAAATTATTTATAATATATATATATATATATATATATTCACTTGTAATTTAATTATCAAACGTTTCATGAATGTTTCGATCCTTAATTATTAGTTATGATATTTTCAATTTAAAACTTATTATTAGTCAAAAATTTTCCCTAAACGCAACTACAAGCTTCCAAACACCAGTATCCCATCTCATACTACCATCTTAAATCAAACCATCCCTCCACTTCAAAAGTTTTCCCACACAAAATCAAATCCTTCCCCAAGGTGAACGAAACCTAACCTACCAAAGTTATACCCTCACCTACTCGAACCCCAAGCAAACCAATATGTGCAAAATCAACCCAACAACAAAAAGTCCTAAATACTGACATTTCTACGCCATGAAAAAAAACCTATCAAACTCACCTTCCCGATACTTCGAAGACACCGACAAACACACCCACAAATGCCTTGAACATATACAAACCAAAGTATACCAAGTTATGACTCAATCCTTCGACCCATGCTATGTCAAATCACCAACCATATCGCCACACCGTTTCCACCGAACCATAGAGTTGATATCAAAATAATAACCCAAGTACTCTTTGCAAAATACATGTATAAACCGAATCTTAACCTAAACTAGTCAAGATCAAATATTCCAACCCATTAAACTAACCCGGGCTCAAATCAGCAAAACCTTATCCAAATAGCCCAAGCACTACTCACACGGGTCATCTAAGCCTAACCCACTCAAATGACCTAAACTCAACAAACCCTATCGAGTCAACTCAAGAAAACTCAACAACACAAGCTGACCTAAACACTCTCACTTACCACTAAATTTCCAAACCATTCACTGTATGAAGCCTAAAACTCCTCCCTACACATGCAAGCTTCGTTTTACCCTTAATTTTTTTTGGTATGTATATACAACTAGTGTGTTTATAACAACCTCATGTGTTCAAATAATCACTTGTAGATTATAAACTCTTTCAAGATTAACTATTTACATATTGTCCAAATCTTATAAATCATCTTTCAAAAATCTAAGATTAATGACAACAAAATTCTATTATGAGGATTTGTTTTCAAAGGTTATTAAACGATTATATGTGTGATTTCAAGGTTTTAAATATTGTCACCTAAGGTGATAAATCTAAAAAAAACTTTATAGATACGAGGTTTCATTTTGAATGTTGAACGCCAGGTTGATTCAATAACAAATTACAACTTTCACCATCTTGCATAAACTCAATGACCATGGCTTCATAAATTTTTTTGGGACGCATTTATAAATACCCTATATACTAGACTTTGTGTCATGAGTTTTGTTCAATAACAATTTACGCGAACTATTACCTCTTATTATCTCAAGCATCAATTCTTCATAACTTATTTTCATCACAACTGCTTTATGCATACAAATTCGTTTAACAACTTGGCCTACAAGATTTACATTTGATAATGATCAAAATGTTTCTCTAGCTATGCGTTACCGCGATGCTTGTTATTATATACATTTTCTTGGAAACGATTGAACGATTTTATTTAAGACTTCATTTTCAATTTCATTCTCTTATTTTCAAAAGAGTATATAATTACTGACTTACATATTTCATCGTTTATACTAGTCTCACTGATTTTCTTTTTGATTTCTTTTCAATTGATGAGATGTTTCGATGGTAATATTATGCACATGAGATTTCATTTTGTGTTTCAATTATTCATGATCGAATTCAAATTATTCAATAACAATTTCGGTAATACTTTCAAAGCCTCAATTTCGCTACCAATTTTTTTTACCTTTTAAACGATATTTTCATGACTATGTTAATCATATTGAGCATCTATGTTTTCAAGCAAGACACGATTTTACGCATTATTCTACATCATTTCATCTAATCTATTAAGCGGACTATGTGTGGTTTTCCGCAAGTTTTGGCTCTATTAGAAACTGTTATTACGATGACGATTATATAAATGGTTTCACAATAGTGGTCGTATTCACGTTTTATCGCATTTCATCGATTGTTTTGGTTGTTAATCAAATGCTATTTTGTTTATGTTGATACACGTAGGCGTCACCCCAAGAAACTCACATCATTCTAATGTTATTACATTCTACGCAATCGTATTCTCAGTTACTTATAACCTCTGTTTGTTCACGTATGAAACTCATCGTACGATATTATTGTTAATTGTATCATTGTTTACCCCGACCTCATGTACTCACTTATTGGGCTTCTCATTTACACCTATCGAATTTTTCATTTTCACTATTTGGATTCTCATTTTCATTTATTGGACTTCTCATTTCCTTTTATCGGAGTTCTCGTAATTAAACTTTCACTCATCGTATTTTTTACCAACTTAGTGACCCGATTTTAAACCATGGATTTTAATGATTTACTTATTCCTACACACTGAGGACATTTGACTTCAATTCTCGTTTCGTAATTGTCTACCCTAGATTTTATTTATTCGATCGTCTTTCATTATTTAAACCAAAATTGTTATTTTCACCTTGGTTTATATTTTAAAATTTTAATTGTTTCATTTATGTATCCCATTTTCCTACTTATTTAAAAATTAACTCCAAAGTTTTCAACCGTTGGTATAGTTTTATCAATGTTTGTAAAATTTAACAAGCCTTATGTACGTTTCTAACGTTTAAGATTTCAAAATAAATATGTCTCTTAAACCACACAATTGAACGAACCATGTGGATCATACGACGATCAAAGTAATTAGGGGTGCACACCTAATTATCGATATCCCCGTATGGAAGCCATAGTAAGTGCAGTTGTGTGCGATAACTCATACCCGAGAATGATAGCCGAAAAAAATGATAGAAATGCGAATTATGATAAGGGCATGGTGGATATACCGCCGGTACATCCTATATATAAGTGCCTTTATTATGTTTCTCATTTGTGACGTTTTTCGAGTCATGCAAGGATTTGACGTTATTCTTTGCTTAAAATTTTTCATAAAATTGTTTTACTAAAAGTGAAAATCGTTAGAAATTACCTTTTCTTTAAGTTTATTATAATTTCGGGACGAAATTTCCAAAAAGTTGGGGATACTGTGACAATCATCAATGTCGGGTCTTGATTTGTATTCGTTTTATAATCTTTTATTATGTAAATCGACCCGTTTTGTAAACCGAAACTCATGATATATAAAATATTGGATTTCTATGTTACCAAATCATTCTCATTTGTTCAATTTGAAAAACCCATTTCACGGATTCGAAAACGGCCTTAAAACGAGCAAATTACATCAAAAACGAACTTCCGGGACGGGTAACGAACCTCGTAAGATGAGCTTCCGCACGGCCACCAAGGGGTAGGGTGGTCGCGGGTGGCGGCCTCAGATCTGCAGCATATATTAGTTGTTGTTTGTGGCTTATATCATTTTACCCAAATCCGAATTTTCTGCCCTCTACACCTCTTGCTTATCCTCTCAACCTTATCCCCTATTATCAAGACCCTTTCCTTCATTCACCCTTGCTCTCACTTCATCTTTACACTCAAAATTCTCCATAGATCCAAGAATATTCATTTATGTGTTCTTGAAGGTTTGACTTACAAATGTCAAACCAAGTTTCATCATTCATTCTATTTAGCTTATGTAGTCTTATTAATACTTGTTTATGGTGGTACAACATATATATAATACACACCCCCTGTTATCTTTGGTAGTTGCTTCTCCGACTCCGGTTGGTTAAGCTTCGGACTTCGTATGGCAAGGCTTCATGTAGGACTTTCGTGGTCCTTGATTTATATACACTTATATAACTTGTTGCACATGTTAATCTTGTTTAACTTATGCCCTTTTTAGTTTGTTTGTCATATTTATGAAGTTCCATGGTGGGGGTTTGTAGAGACTAACCTCGGTTTAACCGTAAATAGTCCAAACCGTGAACCGAACTTGTTACTAGTTTTGTTAAATAATTGTTTTAAACATGCTTTATGTTAGATTTAAGTTTCTAAATTCATTTATACAATTTCTTGGTTATTTGGGCATATGGAGACCATCAAGGAACGTATTGTGAGATGGAAACCGAACCAATCTGATTTTTACTCGCTTAAGACACACAAGTGTGTTTTTAGCTATCAAGACTTGTATATTTCTTTACAAATAGTTTACAAACTGATTTTAATTATTTTCTTAAGTACTTGGAAATGTTGGATCCAACTTGATCTCATTACATAGTTTGGATTGACAAAACCGAACATTCGCTTAACGCGCGTTGTTAGTTCTAAAACAATAGAAATACATACTTGGTTAAGTCTTAATACGTTTTATTGAGTTATCTCATAACATTCATTATTTTAGAAAGTTGACTTTGGGTTTGACCTATTATCCAGACCCGAACCCGCAACCCGAAACACTTGTTAAAGACCCGTTTTAGTATCTTTATCCTAAAGGAACTTGCATTTTAGCATTTCTCCCACCTTATTACTTAACATAGGTTAAGTAAATATTAAGGTTAGATACTTTAACCCGGTTTTGAGCAAACTTACATTTTTAAAGGGTTATTATTATAATTTCTTAAATAGTTTCATTTTAAACATTAAACTTTAATTGTTTACATGTCCTAACTTTTTATTTTAAAGATTTCCTAAAACAACCATTCTAATTCAAGGCTTTTACTTTTATTTAGGCCTTGCTCGTTAGACTCGTCCTTCCGTTTTCCCGTCTTTTACCGACCAAGTTTTATACTTGAATGTGAGTACTTTCATTTTCCCGTTTTCCATCTTTCGTTTTGGGGGTGATATTGCATACTTATTTCAATCTAAATGTTTTATACTTGAGTCATAAATGTCAAACTTTATTGTATACTTTACTTAAATAATTGCTCGATTTGGTGTTCAATGCTTACATGCTTATGTGCTTATGTGTTTACCGCTTTTGGTTGGTTGATTTATAAATCCGTGAACTATCTGGTATTCTCTTATAGCACAGTGCCGTTAATGCATTCTTATTAACGACCTCATGAAATCCGAATCTATTTGGTATTATCTTATAGACGGTGCCGTTAATGTATTCTTATTAATGACCTCATATAAAAATCCTGAACCATCTGGTATTCTTTTATGGCAGGTGTCGCTAATGTGTTAGCGATCTCATTATTATAATTCAAATTTTTGCTTTTATTTATTGTTTTGTATACAAGATTGTGGCATTTCTTATTATATATATACTTGTTTAAAAACCATGAAATTGCTCACTAACCTTTGTGTTGACAAACTTTATTTTATGCAATGTTACAGGTTTGACTTTTGTTGACTTGAGGACTTGACGAAAAACGTTACCAAGACTATTAGGATATTAGCAAAACGAACAATATATATATGTTTACCTGTATTAAATTTGTTTTGTATGAACAAGATGTGTTGTTTATCGACTTTATGAAATAAAATGAGTTGATTAAATATTGTCGCTTTAATAGCGTCTTGTGTATTTGTCCAATCACATTGCACCCTGGCATGTTCCGCCGCCTTTGGTCGGGGTGTGACACCGACTGTCAACTATACCAATAATGAAATAAAATGAGTTGATTAAATATACCAATACTCTGTTTTCTCTTTTATGTTTTTCCCGCTTGACGTGTCTCCTATTCGTTAGACCTATGAGTTTCTCTCCACTATTATCTTCCCATCGCATTAACTGCGATGGGTATAAGTGGGCGTTTCTTTACTTGTAAAATTTTTCATCTTCTTTTCGTTTTTATATCACCTTTCATCTTCCTTTGAGAATCTGTTGTCGATAATCCTTTTTCACCATAGCTCGCTATTTCCCGTTTATATCCGATATAATGGCTGTTGAGAATAGGGATTCTCGAGGAATCTCCTTCTATTGATCTCGTAGAGATCAATTGCAAGGAGAAAGATCTCCAGGATCTCATTACAAGATATGGCATTGCACCAGAATGGGATCCGGAATTCCCTGTGGCCAAATCTACTACCAACAAACCTCCGGCTGGCAAGATGGCCGTATACGCCGAGTTCTTTTCCACCGGGAATCTTCGGTTTCCGATAATCAAGTTCATGTGGAACGTTATTACTGGGCACGGGATTCATCTATCCTAGATACACCCATTCGGTTTGATGAGAATTTGTCACTTCAAATTCTGTTGTAGGGAAAACAACATTGTGCCTACCGTGGAGAAATTTGCGATGTTTTACAAGAACAACCGTTGTGGGTAGTATAATTGTTCTACTACTACGAGGGGTTATAGGGACGGAGCCTCCTCGTAGTACTTATGAATGGAGGATTAAGTTCTTCTAGATCCATAAGGGCGCGGTCCCTATTACCATGGTCCGTCGGCCTCAAATGAGAAACTTACTAATCTGCGATTTGCGCTTTACGAGGATTAAAACTGGTTCAAGACATTAACCCAAACACCCACCCTAATGTGGGCTATTTCAGAAGAAGCCCTGGTGTGAGCTGATATGGGCCGCTTATGGCCATACCCAGACCTCGAGTTGTTTTTCCAATCCAACTTTTATATCTTTTGTTCATATCCTTCCTTATTATTATACTCTTTTACTCTTGTAGGTGAGGGATCAGTTCTAAACGCACTTCTGGATAAAACGGTGGGTTGTATGCAACGTTGTCCACGTGATCCAAAAGCTCTTATGTACTTGTCATGACAAAGGACCATTTCCTGTTTCCAAAGACTTGTGCCCTGAACCCGTGGTATCAGAGGCCATATTTGGATTAGGTGAGTTATATTTCAACCCTCGTCCTTTGAATGCACTTACTTTCAGCGGGGTGATTTAATTATTGTCCTCTAGTGACGAATCATCACCTCGCAAAGAAGAAGAACCTATTACCAACGCGCTTGATCTATCTGCGTGCTTTAGCAGATCTCAACCACAAGAGGAATCATCGGTCCTCAAAATTCAGTGAAGCGGGTGACAGCCAGGCTGAAACTGATGACACCTAGGCGAAGAATAAACGGGTGGTCGGACCTAAGAAAGTGAAGAAGGTTTGTCTTGAACCGTGTTAAACGTGCAGCCATGCGGGCATCCCAAGGTAACCTTTAACTTTGTTAAGTGTTTTCAAATATCGTTTATTTTAGTTTTTTGATTACCTTTGTTTTTTTATAGCAAATGATCCAGCCGCACCTGCGAAAGGTGTGAGTATTCAAGAGCCGCCTCCTCTCCTCCAGCAATCATCATCCCTGATGAAGTTCTGACTTCCAAGGGTGAATCTCTGGAACAAGATTTTGAAGAACCGATGACTGAGGATGTGCCTCAAAACACTCCTCAATCTCCCCTAATTTTTTCCACTTCTTCTCCTTCACGTCATGAAAGTGAGGGAGCATCTTCCCACGTCCTACAGTCAACTAAAAAGGGAAGTTTCAACGCCCTTCTGATTCTGACTACTATGGACGACCGAACCGGAGGAAGATGAGTTCCTTCATTTTCCATGTTGGTCCTTGTCCCAAGGCGCGCGTTTCTCGGATGCGAATATTTATGTTGAATATCTCAGCCACTGTATTCCGCTCGGAGAACGTGGTTACCAACGTGGGTGATCACGCCATGACCTGGCCTTTGGTTCCAACTTTGACCTAGCAAACATTGTGGCCATTGGGTAAGAGATTTTCAGGGAATGGATGTCCAAGGGAGAGATGTGCGGAGCGATGAAAAATAAAGCAAAGCCGTCTAAGGAAGGAAAACAATGTTTTATGACTGAGGGCTTAGCGCTAGTAAGTATTTGAATAACTCCTTTTAAGATGAAAAATTTTATCTCTTCTCCTTTGTCATTTATTTCTTTCTATTGTTTAGGTGATTGAGCATATCAAGGATGGTTCAGAGATGGGGGATTGTCTCGCATTATTACTTAACACGTCTTCACAAGTCGGACGCAAAGTCCGATTGGAGGAAGGAGTTGAGTTTATGAAGACCCAGGGTCCACTTGACTAGCATCCGTTGCATGGCCACGATATGGAGGTGGAGTATAGTGAGAAACTACAAGCTTTTGATGAGCTAACTTTTCCACTCCAATATGCGTTACCATAGTTTTCCTCTTATGAAATCGGCATGCAACTGCTCTGCGACTACCTCTGCGGCCCTTTAGAAGAAAAACCAAAGACCCCTCCAGCCCCTCAAGAAAATTCGGAAGCTTCATCTGCTCAACAAGATCCTAACCAACCACTTTAATAGATTGTTGCTTATTGTAAACTTCTTGTGATACTCTCATGTATTTTGTAATGATACAATTTGTAATCTTAATTTGGTAATATATCAAGTATTTCCTTCACTTTTTTTTTTATTGTGTTTAAATAATGTAAGTGCATTGTAGGACTCTTATTAATTTTTCAATTAAAGATTATCTATTAGATGGCACGCACACCACATTAAGGATCATTGAGTTCTCTGACCCAAGAAATGTATCTGATCCGCGGGTCATTATGGCACGCAAACCCAATGATGACATGCGGATCATTTTAGTATGCACACCAATTAAAAATTATGACATTCAGATCACTATGGCATGCACATCAATTAAATCCTTATGACATTGAAGTCACAAATATAAAATATGATTGATTTTATAAAGGTAGACGGCATGCAAGCCTTCCTTATAATATTACCTTAAAAAGGTGATACTCAGATGCATTTGTCTAATAACGGCATTCAGGCCATAAACAAACTTTGAAATAAGACACGCATGCCTCCTTTTATGACACGCAGGTCATATATGTAATACATTTTCAACTGTTCCACGTTCCATGTTCGCGGAATCTCATTTCCATCTAACTTTTCTAATATGTATTCCCTTTTATCCAAAATTCCCTTGACCTTGTAAGGTCCTCCCCGGGTTGGAGCTAACTTTACTGAAAGCTCATGACCTGATGCCTCATTATTGCGGAAAAAAAAATCTCCTGCTTAAAACTTGCAAATCCTGACCTTAGAATCATAATATTTTTGAAGTTGAAATTTGTAGTTAATTTCTCTAATGAGTGCTAATTCACGTCTTTCTTTAAGAAGATTAAGTTTAAAGCGCAATTCCTCATCATTATCAATGATGGCAGTGGTCTTGTGGATGCGATCCCAGTTTCTGCGGGAATAATAGCTTCTGTCCCATATGTAAGGCTGAACTGTGTTTCTAAGTTACTTGGTTTATTTTGAGTTATGTAAGCCCACAACACATGCAACAGCTCATTCACCCAGCCAGTTCGTTTTGTACCCAATCTTGCTCTAATCCCATCTTTGATACTTCTATTTGCTCTTTCAACTTGGCCATTAGCCTGTGGGTGTGGGTGAGAAACTGAAGTAAACACTGGATTGACTTGAAGTTCCTTCAACCATTCCTTTAATCCGCCATCCGCATACTGAGTTCCATTATCAATAACTATTGTTTGCGGAAGGCTAAATAGGAAAATTATGAACTCCCAAATGAATATTTTTCATGCTCTCGGTTATGATAGAAGCAACTGATTTGGCCTCAATCCATTTGGTGAAGTAATTGATGACAACAATTAGAAACTTCACACATCCCAGAGCTTCTGGAAATGGACCCATGATATCAATCACCCATTTCTTAAATGGCCAAGCGGATGACACTGGTATCAACTCATTCTTTGGACGCAAAGTGTTTGGTGCGTGTGGTTGGCATGAGTCACATTTTAGAATTTCACAATCCGTATCAACATGCATCCCAGATTAATAATACCCTACATTCATCAACTTGGCAACCACCATCCTAGCGCATGCAAACTACATATACCTTCATGTATCTCTCGAATTAAATTGTTGGAATCTTCTGTATCAGTGCATCTAAGAAGCGGGCCATGAGAAGGATCTGCGATAGAGTATCCCGTCTTTCAGTTGATAGTTCAATGCTTTGTGGAGAATTTTTGAGCTGCCGGATTTTTCTTAGGAAGCACTCTTGACGACAGATGTGATAAGCGTAGTCATCCATGACTCAACTCCTATTTGAATAACTAACACCTGATATTTCAGGACTGATGGCTGGTCAAGAACTTCTATGAGTACATCTCTGGCCAAATGCATAAAACTTGTCGATGCCAATTTTCTTAAGGCATCCGCTGGTTTGTTCTCACTTCTTTTGATATGGATTACATTACACGATGCAAATTGAAGCATGAGTTCTTCTGCTTGAGACAAATATGAGGGCATATTTTCGTTCTTGGCTTCATACGATCCATTAATCTGCCCCGCAATCAACATAGAGTTAACATGTGCTTCAAGGTGTCGCACACTAAGATTTTTAGGAATCCTCAATCATGCCAAGAATGCCACATATTCAGCCTCATTATTGGTGCTCTTAAAATCCAACTTGATAGCGTAAGTGAATTCATGTCCCTCTGGGTTCACCAATCTCAAACCCGCATCAGATCCCTCTCCACTAGAAGCACCATCCGTAAACAAAGACCACACCTGATCTTGCTTCGGTGGTACTGAGGTTTTTATTCATTTAAACATTATGTTTCTTTATTCTGCGGGACCTCGGTGACAAAATCCGCTAAAATGTGTCCCTTGATTGCGGGTCTTGGTTTATGTAGGTTCCCTGGACGGATCACACGAGATATCCCGATATACACAGGTGCGGAATCCCTGTGTAGATCGTTACGGACGTAGAATACAAGCTCACAAACACACGAACACGATACGAACAAACACACGTTATATTAATAACTCGAACCGTGATACTTACAGACTCTCGACCTCACGTCACTTGACTCACTGAATTACACGTAACTTAACCAACTCAATCGACTTCGTAAACAGTAACTGTAAACTATATAAACACACGACAACTTCGCCTCAGGCGAAGTTGTCCATAACTTCGCTCGTTCAACAAGTTCGCCTAGGCGAACTTGTCAACAACTTCGCTTGGTTAACAAGTTCGCCTAGGCGAACTTGTCAACAACTTCGCTTTAACAAACAAATACACAAACAATATTACAGACTCGATTACAGACATTAGACATATGAACTACTGACATCTATGCACCAACAGACTCCCTCTTGGCAGTAGCTTCATATCTTGATCTTTCAGCTCTTGTCTCGTAATCCTGTATCTTCATGCGTGCACTCCTTCTCTAACACACACCGTGACTACTCGCTGATATTTCCTTGCTTCATCCTTCCAAGCAGGAATATAGAATATCTTCTTTTCATTCAACACTTGCAGATTAGCTTTCGATAAGTTAACAAGATGCATCGGATCATACACCCTCAGCACTTCTTGTTCATCTTCGTCTTCCATCACGGCTTCAGCAGTCTGGCAATCAACGTACCACCATTTTAGATTCTTCAACACATCTTGAGGCATAGTCTTCATTGGAACCTCCTTGATGCATCGGATCGGTTTGTACTTCATCACCATCCATGGCTTGCCATCTGCTCTCAATCCCCTTTCTGTATCCTCCACGAGCTTTCCCTTCTGTGGCTTTAATAGTTCAAACTTCTTCTCTTTTACGCTTTCTTTCCACACGATCTTCCCAATCACTCTTGCCATGTTGTCTTCACTTCTATTTATCAGGCCCAACCTGGCCAAATCCTTCACCTCACATTCCGGTAACGTATTGAGAGATCTCAACATTCTTTTGAAGTATTGAATACCATCATAACGCTTCACCACAAACAACTTCATCTGTTCATCATATATCCAACAGATAATTCCCTTCTTCGACTCAGCATAGCCTTTGATGTTATAACTCTTCTTGAACATGGTTGGAACAGCAGGTTTCTTGGTCTTGATAAACCAATGAGCACAGCCTTCCTTCCACCTAGGCTGCTCCTCCCACTCAGTCTCATCCATCTCAGTATCCATGTCGGCTTTCTCAACATCAGGGATCTCGTGTTCAACGTCTTCTTCTACTATCTCTCCTTCTTCTATCCCATCTTCAATCACATTCTGCTCACCGATCTTCTCAATCACATCACTCGGCAGCACATCTTCATCAAATAACACATCATCACTGAACATATCATCGTCCAGTTCCTTCAACGCATCAATCACGTCATCCTCCACCAACACCACATCATCACCACCAGCCGTGTCGGTAGACTCCCCCTCAGCTGTGGAAGTACCAAGAGCTTGAGAAGTTCTTGGCAGCTCACCACCTGCATCTTTCGATGCATTAGGATCATCGTCTCGGTCGTTTCTCTTCTTCGTTCTGAGCTCGTCGCCTTTACAGCTCATCTCCCCCTGAGATGCCAAGAACTCTTTCAAGGCATCGATAATCTTCCCATGCTCAACCAGGAGGGATGACTGTAGTTGATTTGCTTCCACTAGGCGTTGAATAGTCTTCGATTGCTCTGCCACGATCCGCTCTAGTGAAGCTATTCTCTCTGAGTCTGACATAGGCGAAGGCGAGACATCAGAAGCAGGCGTAACCGCAGGTGGTACCATACCTGATAACCCTGCAGCAGTGACGACCGTTGACTCTACAAATCGTGCAGCTACCACCGACTGAGTAAGCGTTGGAGGCGGTAGAGACACGATCTCCGGAGTCGACGTCTGGATAGCAGTGATGGATGGAATGCCAGCAGATGATGTAGCCACCACGGGAACATCCGCAGCGCTTGTACTTGTAACCTGTACGGAAGTAGGAACGATAGACATACCAGACAGTGCGGCCGGAGCAAAACGTACTATCCTTGAAGTCTCTCCAGCTCCCATGCTAGCACCTGTCCTTTCCCGTCTTGATCTTCTTATCAGCTTATGTATGTCTTCTTCCTCTTCTGACTCTTCATCATCCTCCGTTCTCTTTCTTTTCCCAAACGTTCTCTCTCGAGACACCATCAACCGTCTCCCCTCATCCATGATCTCATCCAAATCTGAGTCAGCTATCGAAGTTGCTGCTCCAGTAACACGTACACCCGAACCCTGTGCAGCAGAGACCTGCACCTCTTCAACTTGATCCATATCAAAATAATCTTGACCTCCAAAAACAGCGTCAAGATCTATATCCTCTGCAGCCGACACAACAGGCACAGCAGGAGCAGGAACAGCTTGAGTTGCTCTTGCCTGTCGTGGTTGAGGATCTCTGAACTCGTCCCCACCAGCAGGAACATACTCTCGGTTGATTAAAAACCCAAACAGTGGAGTATGCCTGGGACGACGTTCAGGGTTGCTCCTCGCACTCGACGTGCGGCATTGAGCAAAGATACGTTTGCTCACAGATTCCACGTATCTTATCGGGCGTCTCTGAGGTAGATTCAGAGCGACATGGTTCAATATCATCTGGATGAACCGTGGGTACATAATGAACCGCTCCCGAGACATCGCCCTTCTTTGTCTATCAATCTCGTAGAAGACCATTTGACTGAAGCTATAACGTTTGTTATAGGTCAGTACAGTCATTGCAGACTGCATGGTCGCACCCATACCATCAGTGCCCGCCTTCCTCCCAGACATGCAAACTATCATAACGTGCATGAGGAAGCGCCATTGATCTAGAAGGAAACCCTTCCTCCTCTGGGTATCTCCTAATGGACCAGAGTAGCCCATTCGGAGAAACGCTCCATCACGGAACGGAGCTACGAACTCAGTTGGGTCGTCCCTTGTCTCTTCTCCAAACCGTAATGCCACCCGTATCTGTTCAGAATTGAACTGAACATGTTGATTGTTCACAGTCGCTCGCATGACCGGGGGCTCAACACGACAGTCGTATTCGACCGTCTGCCAGAAGTCTTCGATATTCGGTAAGGATATCGACAGAGTGTTTGTGATGGCATGAAAAATCCTCGAGCGTAGGAGGAAAGTTATGATCTCGCGGTAATCGTCCACCCCGCTCGCCTCCGGGTCAAGTGTAATGTACATATTGTGACCCGGGAAGAATTGACGTTGGTTATCACCATCGTCTCCTCCTGCACCTCCAGCACCAGCTACCGCAGCCATATCTGCAACAAACGAACCAAGTTAGTTAAACATTAAGACTTAGCACAAGTTCGCTTAGTTACCATGAGCGAAGTTGTGATAAACTCATATAGGCGAAGTTAAAGGTGAGGCGAAGTTGGGAACAACTTCGCTTCAGCTTTAAGTTCGTCTAATTAATATTAAGTAAAAATGATCTTAGGCGAAGTTAATGTTAACTTCGCCTCATCACAACATCGCCTCAGGCGAATTTAAGTTTCAGGCGAAGTTACGGATAACTTCGCCTCAGGCGAACTTAAGCTTCGGGCGAAGTTACGGATAACTTCGCCTCAGGCGAACTTAAGTTTCTGGCGAAGTTACGGATAACTTCGCCTAAACCCTAACTTCGCCTGAATCTGAATCGGCGACAGTAAGGATTATGGAACAACGTGCAGTTGATGATTCGGCTAGTTTAGACGATTAAGTACTCTTAAACACAAGTTTTAAGGACATGTTGATGATCAGTATGTTTATTAACACGTTAAAACACAAGTTATGAAACTCGGTTTCAAAACCGATGGTCCGAGGGTTCGAAAACAGTCGAAACAAACATTTAGACGCTTGATTGAACATTGACTATGTGATATAAGGCATTTCGAACCTTGAATCGGTGTGAAAATCGAGAATAAATAACACGTAATCGGTTGAAAGAACAAGTTCGCCGGAAAAGATGTCGGATAAGTTCGCTGTGGATATAAGTTTAACAATTTTCCAATTAAGTTATAAAACTTTCCTTGAAGAACTAAACGACACGATCAAGTCTAAGTAACCAGTTAAAAAATCATAAAACACTCTAAGTACAAAAACTTAAAAAATTTAAAGTATAAGGGATCAAATTTCAGTCTCGATAGGGACTACCACGTTTTAGAAAAGATCCGAACAGGAATCATACTAATTTCGTGACTGTCACATAGATCCGTGTTTAGCTGTATTATGACATATAGAGACAGGTTGCAAGCAGGTAATATACTTAAGATGGTTTTCATCGTTTCTGTGATACGAGTTAGGTTCAATTATGCCTCAAAATTTAAGTGGGCAACAACTCAGAAATATTGATGCCTCCTATCTCTCCTCAAAGCGTATTTGGCTTTCCCCAAGTCACCCCGAATTGACTTCGACCCATAGTGTCCGATTAAGTTGTAAGTACTCTTCTTCTGGTTCCCGTTCTTCTTCTTGCTCTAAGATTGAGAAGTCTTGATTTTATCATCACTAATATGTTTCAATAACTCCAATTTTTTTTTTTTTTTTTTTTTTTTTTTTTTTTTTTGTACATAAACATAGACTTCAAAGTAGTAATTAACTGCAAGTCCCGAATCTGGATCACAGCAGTATCTTGAGACGCTATCTTTACGAGAATCAGAACACACATGGGCTCGTGTATGACTGGGTAATCGCTTTTCTGCCTATCATTCGGAAAGATATATATGAAGACACGCAAAACTCTTAAGGAGTTTCCACGTAAAATCAAGTAAATTTAGTTTGTATCACATCTACTTTTACGCACCATAAAAAGTTACCATGACATACAATGACTGTCCTACAGCCTTTTAAGCCTAATAACTTCACTAGTTAAGCACACAGAATCAGTATATCTATCATTTTCCAAGGTTGGATCAATTTTCTGTTAAACATAGCTAACGAACTTCTTACGAAGTAACAGACTTGAAAAATAATTTCATTTCCCTCTTTCTTTCAAAATTTAACCTTAATCGCCCCGACCAAAACAAAGTCTTCAGGTAAACGGCTATACCGAAGATCCAATGGATCAGCTGGACTGACCACATACTAGTATGTGTCCTTCTAACTAAGTATGATCGACTAATTTTAAGCGAAAGAAAGAAAAACTCATCATAACCGCCCCGGTCACTATCAGTAATCTGGTTAATGGCTATCCTCAAAATCTACAAGTAGAAAATGAGGACCAAAACATATCCGAAGACAAGTCCTTCAAACTGATGTAACCGACATATTTTTAAGCGATTAGTGACGTTTTTTTTTTTTTTTTTTTTTTTTTTTTAAATAAACACAAGAAAAGCATGGTTACTCGGGATTGATCATCCCATTCAGTTCAATAAAGTTTTGAAATCTGGATTTGTCAAACGCTTTAGTGTATAAATCAGCGAAATTATCAAGCGTATCCACCTTTTCAAGCACAATCAATTTCTTCTCAGTACAATCCCGTATGAAATGATGACGTATGTCAATGTGTTTAGTTTTACTATGTTTCACGGGATTGTTAGTTACTGAGATAGCAGCTGTGTTGTCAATGCAAATAGGAGTAAGTAAGAAATTCAGACCATAGTCGCGCAACTGTTGTTGAATCCAAAGAACCTGAGAGCAGCAGTTGGATGCTTCCATGTATTCTGCCTCACAGGTTGAAATTGCGACTGAAGTCTGCTTCTTGCATTGCCACGACACCAATCTGCCACCAAGAAACTGATATCCTCCCGTTGTTGACTTCCGACTCTGATTGCACCCTCTATAATCAGAATCTGTGTAAGCGACCAGCTCCAAGTCTCCTCCTCTCGGGTACCACAACCCCAGCTTCGGCTTGCCCTTGAGATACCGCAGTATCCTCTTTGCACCTTTCAAATGAGATTCTTTTGGATTTGCCTGAAAACGTGCACAAAGACAAACAGCAAACATTATATCAGGCCTAGATGCAGTTAAGTACATTAAAGAACCTATTATTGCCCGATATTGAGTTGGGTCCACATCTGCATCACCGTCTACTTCAGCACCCAATTTGTGATTGACGCAGATTGGAGTATCATATGGAGAACTGTCCTCCATCTTGAAGCGCTTGAGCACATCATGAACATACTTCGACTGATGAATGAACATCCCGTCCTTCCTCTGATCAACCTGCAATCCTAGAAAGAAAGTTAGTTCACCCATAGCACTCATTTCAAACCTTTTCTTCATGACGGCTTCAAACTCCTGACACATGGAGACTTTTGATGCAGCAAATATAATGTCATCCACGTAGACTTGTACCAGCAGGAAGTCGCTTCCATCTCTTTTGAAGAACAACGTGCTATCAATTTTCCCTCTTTCAAAACCATTCTCGAGCAAGTAATCCGATAACGTTGAATACCAGGCACGAGGTGCCTGATGTAATCCATACAACGCCTTGCTCAACCGGTACACGTGATCTGGAAAGTCTGGGTCAGGAAAACCCGGAGGTTGCTCAACATACACAACCTCATCAACTTTCCCATTCAAAAACGCACTCTTCACATCTAGCTGAAACACCTTCATCTTTTCATAAGCAGCAAACGCTAAAAACAATCTTATGGCTTCCAACCTAGCGACAGGAGCGAACACTTCGTTATAATCAATCCCTTCTTGTTGATTAAAACCTTTAACGACTAGCCTTGCCTTGTTTCTGATAATAATCCCCTTATCATCTCTCTTGCACTTGAACACCCATTTTGTGCCTATAGCATGCACATTCTTTGGTTTTTCAACCAAAGTCCAAACTTACATCTTCTCGAATTGAGCCAACTCTTCTTGCATGGCTTCGACCCACGAGCTGTCCTTTAAAGCCATTTGATAATTCTTCGGTTCAATCTGGCTTATAAAGCAGGTATACAGGTGTGTTCATTCAAGCTACTTCTCGTTTGTACACCTGAGGACACATCACCAATCACATTATCCAAAGGGTGATCTTTATGAATTCTCGTGGTCGGAACAAAACCGACATGCAAATTATCTTCCAAATTAGAAGAGATCTCATCAATGGTTGTTTCATGCTGAGAGTGAAAAGGATTGATAAATTCTTCTTCAGCAGAGGCAGCAGGGGTACCGATAGTGTTTGATGAGGAAGGTTGACATTTTTCAATCAGCTGACTTTGCAATAGATTTTCTTCCTCATCGAGTATCATCATCGTCGCAGCTCTTTCTTCTTCTTCAGAAATCTCCAAATCCGGTATGTTAAACGACTTAAAAAGCTTAACATAGTCGAAGAGCTCAGCAGGTCCATTGCTAGGTTTTGGCGGTTGGTAACTTGTGATGTCGGTGTTACACACCACCTCCACCTTGCAGGTCGAAGTATTGAAGACACGTCTGTTGGGTGTACCAACAACATAACCGACTAAGATTCCTTCATCAGCTACTTCGCCAAATTTAGAGTTTGTCTTCAAGATCGAACAAGGGGACCCGAATGGTTCAAGACCACTCAAGTTGGGCTTCCTTCCATGCATAAGCTCGTAACATGTTTTACCAAGTCTCTTAACAGTTAACACTCTATTCAGAACATAGCAGGCTGTAGCAACCGCTTCAGCCCAGAACATCACAGGAAGCTTCGAATCTGCCAGCATAGTTCTGGCTCCTTCAATTAAAGTTCGGTTATTCCTTTCAGCCACTCCATTTTGTTGCGGAGTATACGGAGCGCTGTATTGGTGTTCAATTCCTTTTTGAAGACAAAAGATTTCCATTTCAAAATTCTTGAACTCCGTTCCATTGTCACTCCTGATGAACTTAACTGTTTTACTCATGCGTTCTCAACTTTGGTAATCAAATTCTTCACAATTTGAGCCGTCTCATCTTTCGATTTCAGAAAATATACCCACGAATATCGCGAGTAGTCATCAGTGATCACCAAGCAGTAAGAAGTACCTCCTAGACTTTTTACATTCACGGGACCGAAGAGATCCATATGAAGCAGTTCTAGAGTACTGGCAATTGAGATGACCTTCTTGGTGAGATGGGATTTCTTGTGTTGCTTTCCCTTCTTGCATGCAATACATTTGTCTTCAAAGTTAAAACTTTTCAAGGGAACGCCCATCACAAGTCCATTCCTGACAATGTGGTTCATCTTCCGAAGATGAATGTGCCCCATCCTCCTGTGCCACAATTCGGATTCTGATTCGCTTGCTTTCGTCATTAAACATGATTCTCCTGTGGCCATTTCAGTAGACCTCATATCCATCACATAAGTATTTGTATCACGTGGAGCTTTCGTCACTATCCACTCGTCTGGTATTTGAAAACCAGGCTTCAACACGATCGCCTCATTCTTCGTGAAATGAACAGTGTACTCCTTATCACAAATCTGCGACACACTCAGCAGATTGTGCTTCAACTCTTCTACAAAGTTCACATTCTCAAGAGTTATTTTCCCATTGGACACCATTCCTTTTCCAGTAATTCTTCCTCCACTTTCACCTGCAAAACTAACTCTCGCTCCTTGAACAGGTTTTAAGTCGTGCAACAAGTATTTGTTACCCGTCATGTGCCGGGAACAGCCGCTATCTACAATCCAAAGACTGTGGGCAGCCCTGTTCAACTGTTCCTGCACAATAAAGCAAAGGATTAGAATCTAGGGACCTAAGACCAATTGGTCTTGGATCTATACATCCCGTACTTCTGCTTTCCAAAGTTAGCATCTGGATAATTCCTGTCAGTCCTATTAGGAAATCTCCTTGGAAATTGAGTGTGAGGCCTTCCAAACCTATGTACATTGAAAGTATTATATCTTGTGGTTTGGTTATTAGCATTGTTAAACTGAGGTTTGTTTCTGTGAAAACCTGAATTAGTTACATTTCGGAACTTTGAAGGGTTTTCATTTTTAGCAGTATTAAAATTACCGTTTGGCTTATGCTCAGTTTTAATAGGCCTCACACCTCTGAATTTCGGCGTCAGAGGGCAATCTGCAACAAGATGTCCTAACTTATTACACCTAAAACAACACCTATACTCCATTTTCTTTTCAAAGGTTGTTTTGGATGTCGAGGCAGTGTTACCGGCCGTTCGTCTCACATAAGGTGGGACGTACGGGTTGAGTGGAGTACTCTTTTTATAGGTTTTATCTTTTTCTCCACCAGTGGGTAACACTACCTTCTCTTTTGTCTTACCTGATTCGGACAACTTATCCGAATCCGATGAGGCTGGACTCGTAACAGAAATTTTCACACTTGAAACAGGCGAACTCGTTTCGCCACTACTAACACTTGGTTCTTTACTCGTAACCTTGATTGGAGCTGTCTGAGGAACTTCAAAATCAACAGATTTCTGAACACTAGGGTTAAAAGTGTAATTGTGGTTATAAGGTGGTGGAACCTCGTGATAACCAATTCCTCCCCTCTTTGTAGAGGTACCTTGATCACTAACAAGGTGATCAAGAATAGCTGAGGAATTTCTGAACTGTTCAAGTTTTCGGTTCAGTTCCACCACTTTCACCTGGTGGTCAGCAATCTGCTTTTCTCGTTCAGCAATCAATTTAGTCTTTTCTTCTAAAACCTCATAACTTAGATCAATTACTTCAATTTTTTCAGCAAGTTTTGTTTTTAAGCTTTTAACATCTTTTTCACACGCTTTTATTTTAACTTTGTAACTGTTTTCTCTTGCTTTCATAAAGTGATGATCTTCTTTAAGAGTTTTAAATTCAGCATCTAAACGAACATACTGATCAGTTATGGTAGCAAGTTGCTCAGACAAATTCTCACATTTAGTACAAATAGATTTAGAACTTACCTCGGAGAGTTGATCATTGTTATTTGCCATGAAAGCTTTTTCCTTACCAGTAGCTTTCTCTTCTCCGTTAATCTTCTCACATTCTTCATTCTCAACCTTAGCCATATTTGCCTGTTCACTAGTTTCATTCGAATGCAGGTTCCAGTTGTATTCACCTGCTTCTCTGGACAGCATGGCATCGACTTCTTTACTACTCCCAGTGTACTGTGCAGACCTGCCCTGACCACGTTCAACTCGCTCGTTTCTGCACACTTTGGCAAAGTGCCCGTTTTGTTGACAGTTATAGCACCTCACCTTAGACTTGTCGAACCCTGGCCTGCCACCAACAAACTTTCTCCCCGTCTTTCTCATAAACTTCTTCACTCTCCTCACTATCATGGCCATCTGCCATTGTAAATCCATTTCCTCCAGATCATCAGCATCGATCTGGTCATAGTCTTCATCTAGCATCACTGGATCAACCACCTTTCCTTGAATATAGTTTTCATATGAAGCAATAAATGAAGCATAGAGGCCAAACTGCTCTTCAGCAGATTTGACGCTCATTGGCATCTTAGAGTAATTATTGCTTGAGGAACTTGAAGATCCACTAATCTTGCTTGCTGTCTGTTGAGTACCACTTGATCCACCCGCAACAAAGCAAACATCCCCATTTGAGTTTACTGACACTTGCCCCTCCTGTGAAGAATTGGCACCCAACTCACCCTTCGAGTAGTAGGCGGCAGAATCAGTCTTTGAACTTGAATTGGAGTTTACTTTAGCACCGTACATGCCTGGATCTTGAACCTGATCCATAGATGTTTCTTTTCTTACCATATTAAGCTCAAAAGTTCTGAGCTTGTTGACAGTGGTTTCAAGATCATAAGTAGTGAAGTCCTTGTCTTCCCTCATTAGCACAGTATACATCTCCCATTTTGGTGGGAGAGCATCGAGAAGTTTTTCCACAATATCTTCTTCTCGGTATGAAATGGAGTAGTTACTCAATTCAGTCATTAGATGATAATATCGAGTGATAATGTCATCCAGAGATTCGTTCTTTAAGTACTTAAAGACTGAAAATTGAGTTTTGAGCAACTTTATCTTTGAAGCCCGAATACCTACATTTCCTTCAAATCTGCTCTCAAGAGCTTCCCAAAGCTCTCTAGCTGATGTATACTTTCTGAACGTATGGAGGATCTCCTGTGGAAGAGCCATTGTGATTGCAGCATGAGCCTTGCTCTCGGCTTCATACATCTTTTTCTCCTCCTCTTCCATTTTACTGTATTTCTTGATTTGGTCTCGACCCTCATACTCCATGATTGGTGGAATATATCCATCTTGGATGCATACCCACATTTTCGCATCCTGGTACTTAACGTATTGTATGAACCGATCCTTCCACGCGACAAAATCGGTTCCCTTCAGCAACCTTGGGGCCTTTGTAGCTGACCCTGCTTCAACTTCCATCTTTACAAGCTCCGAAATGTTGATCGACGACATCCTTCTTGAAGACTAAGAAACCCGAAAAAATCTGATTAGGCGAAGTTAAACAAAAATTCCTTTGAACAGTACTGTAGGCGAAGTTAATGATAACTTCGCTTAAGTAATAACTTCGCTGGATTCTTCTTAAATTCGCGTGACTGGGCGAAGTTAAGAATAACTTCGCTTAGGGTAAGCGAACTTAGAGAGTAGGCGAACTTGAAGAAAACTTCGCTGAGCTAGGCGAACTTGATGAGAACTTCGCTGAGTTAGGCGAAGTTGAGGAGGTAGGCGAAGTTGTGAATAACTTCGCTTCTCCTTATATCTTCGCTGAAACCCTACGAATCCTGACGGCAACTTCGCCTGATGAACAGCAACTTCGCCTGACGAACTTAAACTTTCTGCAGATCTGAAAATCGGATTTTAACGACGATTTTGACGGTTTAATGGCTTGAACACACTGGTAGGAGGCTAGAATGAGCAAAAACACCACAAACTCGTCCCGTGAATACCCGAAATGGGACGAATTCTACACCCGCGTGAATATCCCGAACCACACAATCGAGCAAATGCTCTGATACCAATTGTAGGTTCCCTGGATGGATCACACGAGATATCCCGATATACACAGGTGCGGAATCCCTGTGTAGATCGTTACGGACGTAGAATACAAGCTCACAAACACAAGAACACGATACGAACAAACACACGTTATATTAATAACTCGAACCGTGATACTTACAGACTCTCGACCTCACGTCACTTGACTCACTGAATTACACGTAACTTAACCAACTCAATCGACTTCGTAAACAGTAACTGTAAATTATATAAATACACGACAACTTCGCCTCAGGCGAAGTTGTCCATAACTTCGCTCGTTCAACAAGTTCGCCTAGGCGAACTTGCCAACAACTTCGCTTGGTTAACAAGTTCGCCTAAGCGAACTTGTCAACAACTTCGCTTTAACAAACAAATACACAAACAATATTACAGACTCGATTACAGACATTAGACATATGAACTACTGACATCTATGCACCAACAGTTTATACTCGATTGTATGTTCACCCAATTCAATGACCCACTTCACCAACCTTCCAGACAACTCAAGTCTAGTTAGCACACTCTTCAATTTATGCCATGTTAAAACGTTAACCAGGTGAAATTGAAAGTACATCCGGAGACATCTTTCCACATAAACCAATGCTAATAACAACTTCTCAAGCATAGAATACAAAGTTTCCGTATCCGCCAGTATTCTGCTTACATAGTAGATTGGTGTTTGAACTGTCTTCCTGTCCATCAGTAATACTGTGCCAATTGCTATATCTGATGCGGACAGATATAAGGTCAATGGTTCTCTAGCTTGTGGTGCAGATAACATTGGCAATTCCATTAAACATTTTTTCACCTCTAAAAATGCTTTCTTGACTTCCACGGTCCATTTAAATTTTTTTTTCAAAATATTACACAGTGTTGAAACAAATGGGAATGACTTGGACACATGATTGGCCAAAAAACCTATTCAATGCTACCAACCTTCCGTTCAACGTTTGTACTTCTGATGTTTGTTTGTGCGTGCGGTTAAAAATGTAAAAGATTGGAGATTTAGCTTTTGCACAAAATCGTGTTTTAAATTTATAAAAGTGATTTCTACCAAGATTAGACACACACAAAATAGGCAAGTGTACCTATATTATATATGTAGAATAGTATTGGTAAGAAGCAATTATCAATCAGTGGACACAAATGTTTCTAATAATGAATCTTCATTTACTTTAATCAGAGAGTTTAATCATTTTGGGGTTGATTTTCAAAATACTTATATAATATATAGGTGACAAGAAGATAAATTCTAAATGATTAATTCAATTATATGAAGGTTTCCATCTAAGATAAAGAATCCACTCCATTCTTCCTTGATGATTATTAAGTAAACATCTGATAAACTTGCCCTAGTAATATATGATAGAATAGTCCCTTATTTCTAAGTGAACATATTCAATGACATAAAATAAAGTAGTATGCGTATCTTCAAGTCCATCCTTTTTTTAATATCATACTACCACGAGAATGTCAATTTAAGTAGACAAGTAGTTTGGTAAAGTAGAACGATTAGGATTGACTTCGATTTCTCAAATAACAATCCTAACAACTTAGGGTGATTGTAGTTAACTAACACAACCTCCCCTTAGTTGATTTAATTAAGTTATAGTTACACATTCAATTAACATATGATTTCTTTAACTAGCATGATAACCTAAGCAATCGTGTTAACAATGTTATTTTAGAATTATCAAGACTAGAGAAATAGATCATAACCTATATCTCATCATTTCTAAGTACAATATAAGGATCCATATTTTATCTTGAATAAGTTACCAAGGTATTCTTTTTACCATTTCTAGTTTCCAAGCACATGAGTGATCATGAATGATATTTAGTCATCAACCTTTATGTATTAAGTTAAAGTGATAAAACATTTCTTCAACAAAGGATAATTGCAAAATAACCATGTACTTTACCAAACTAAATCACATGTTCAACATAATCATCAAGTAAAACAAAGCTTCTTCATAGATTTTAGCTCATAATGAGCATGGCTATGAACATCAACAGAGATGAAGATAACAAACACATGATCAAACTATCACAATCTAACTAAATGTTGGATGAATCTTCTTCAATGGTGATGGATGAGGATGATGCTGATGATGCTGGTAACCTTCAAGCCTTCAAACTCTTCACAAGATCTTCAATATGAGTGTAACGTGAGTGTTTTTATAAGAGAAACATGTATGGAACATTTCTTCAAGCACAATATCAATGCAACATGCTCCTCTATTTATAGCCAGTCTGGATAGGCAGGCACGGCCCCGTGCTCCATGAGGCACGCCCCCATGTCCAGCTGTCCTCTCGTATCTAATGCTCTGTCAGATCGTACATGCTGACTCACCACGGGGGCGTGCTTCCTGAGGAACGGCCCCGTGCTTTTGGTGATCTGTTATATTTCTTGTTTTCTTTTCTAAAAGGTGACCACGGCCCCATACTTCATGAGGCACGGCCCCGTTCCTAAGTGTCCAGTATTTTGTCTTTTTTTTCAGATTTTTGTCTTTTCTTGCATCTAGAGGCATGGGGGCGTGTCCAGGAGGCATGGGCACGTGTTCAGGTGTTTTCTTGAGTTTTCTTTCGTTTTTCTTTGGATTTTCGCTTGTTTCTTAGTTTAAGGTTTGGATTTACCTGAAAATACATTTTAATATGATAAGTAGATATTTGAGCTATATTATTTGATAGAAGTCGCAGTTTTTAGAGATTATTTGATGCTAAAAAGATGTATAATTTTATATACATCAAACATCCCCACACTTGAACCTTGCTTGTCCTCAAGCAAGCTATTTATAAATATTCTATAAAAATAGCAAGTTAGGACCATAGCTTAACATCCCCAAAAGTGTTCCAAGATAATGGGAACAAGTTAACCAACTTTAAATCATAAGAATGTATGTAGTGATATATAAAAAGATGTAGGTTCCCAGCCGGATCTACACGGAATATCTCGTTCTACGTAGGTGCGGAATCCCTACGTAAGACGATACGAGCGTAGAAGACGAAACACGTTAAACACAATCAAACACACGTTACAATAAACAAAGAACATGTTGTATTGCAACTGATAACACGTGATATATCAATCACCGATTACACAAAACTGAACAACACTCTCAAACAAGCCGTAACCTCAACCTATATAACATTCGACAACTTCGCCTAACATGTTTAGGCGAAGTTGTCACTAACTTCGCTTGTTCAACAAGTTCGCCCATATCAGGCGAACTTGTGAGACAACTTCGCTTAATTCTAAATACAAAACATACTAACTCGATTACAGACACTAGATACTGAACTACTGACATCATGTACCAACAGACTCCCTCTTGGCAGTAGCTTCATATCTCTATCTTCAAACACGTGTCTCGTAATCCCAAAAATCTTGTATCTTCCATCTTCAAGCATTAACGCCTTCTCGTACACAAACTGAAACTACTCTTTGATATTTCTTTGCTTCTTCTTTCCAAGCAGGAATGTAAAATATCTTTTTCTCGTTCAGCACCTGCAGATCAGCTTGAGACAAATTCACTAAATGCATAGGATCATATACTCTCATCAGCTCTTGTTCATCTTCATCTTCCATTACTGCTTCAGCTGTTTCACAATCAACGTACCACCATTTCAGATCTTTGAGCACATCCTTGGGCATTTGTTTCATCGGCACTTCTTTTAGACACCGGATCGGCTTATACTTCATTATCATCCAAGGCTTGCCATCTGCTCTCATTCCTCTGTCTTTGTCTTCAACGAGCTTTCCTTTCTGTGGTTTCAACAGCTCGAACTTTTTCTCCTTTATGCTTTCCTTCCAGACTATCTTTCCAACGATCCTAGCCATGTTATCATCACTCCTGTTTATCAACCCCGGCTAAGTCCTTCACTTCACACTCAGGCAACGTATTCAACGATCTCAACAACCTCTTGAAATACTGAAACCCATCATACCGTTTAATCACAAAAAGCCTCAATTGCTCATCATATAACCAGCATATAATCCCCTTTTTCGATTCAGCATAACCCCTGATGTTGTAACTTTTCTTGAACATAGTAGGGACCGCCGGTTTCTTAGTCTTTACGAACCACTGAGCGTAGCCTTCTTTCCATCTTGGCTTCTCCTCCCATTCTGTCTCATCACATCCTGTATCTTGACCCAAATCTGACTTTTCAACCGTTGGAATTTCATGTTCAACGTTGTCCTCCACAATCTCTCCTTCTTCAACTTCACTATCAATCACGATCTCAGCCCCTATCTTCTCTATCTCCTCCAACGGTAACACATCCTCATCACCTATAACATCATCTAACACCTCCTCAGCATCCACAACCACCACATCATCACCCCCTGAACCGCCAGCTGCACTCGTTGACTCCCTCTGAGATGTGGAAGTCCCAAGAGCTTGTTCAGTTCTTGTCAACTCTCCACCTGCACCTTTCGATGCATTGGGATCATCGTCTCGATCGTTACGCTTTTTTGTCCTCAGCTCGTCACCCTTACAGCTCATCTCCCCCTGAGATGCCAAGAACTGTTTCAAGGCATCAATTATTTTACCATGCTCGATCAGGAGGGACGACTGAATTTGATTCTCCGCAACGAGGAGCTGAATAGCATGAGTCTGGATAAGATTTACCCTTGATTGTTCTGCCACGACCCTTTCAAGCGCTGCTATTCTTTCCGAATCGGATAAGGTTGCATCGAAATCAAACCTCATATATGAAATGTCTTGAGCGTACGGAGGAGGGATTCCCAATGTAAACGGCACCTCAGAAATAGGTGGAAACGTAACCACAGGTGGTATCGTAACCGACAACCCTGCAGTGGCAACAACTGTCGACTCAATAAACCTTGCTACGACCTCCGTTGGAGTAAGAGTTGGAGGTGGCAAGGACACAATCTCCGGAGCCGAGAGCTGGAATGTAGTGGGTGGGATGCCGAAGGAAGATGAGGTAGTCACCACGGGAACATCCGTGGCGATTGGCCCTGTAACTGGCAATGGTGTAGAGATTATAGTCATACCAGACAGTGCGGGTGGAGTGAAACGAACCACCCCTGAGCTCTCACCAGCTCCCGAACCTGCACCTGCCCTTTCTCTTCTCGATCTACGGACCAACTGATGTAAAACTTCCTCAAAGTCCGAATCACTGTCATCGTTGTCTCTCTTCCTCTTCCCATGAATCCTTTTCTGTGTAACTAAAATCCGTCTAGCTTCAGCCACATCATCATCTGAGGAATCAGAATCAGCCTCCGTCGTAGCTGCCATAGCAACATCCACACTAGTAACCCGTGCAACCGAGACTTGCACCTCTTCCTCAGGATCAACACGTTCCATATCGAAGAAACCTTGACCGCCAAAAGCAGCTTCAAGGTCTACATTTTCCTCCGGTGCCACAACAGGAGCAGCAGGTAAAGCTTGTTGTACCTCAGGTGGTGGTTGAGGTGCTCCAGCCTGTTGTGGTGCCGGATCCCGAAACTCGTCCCCACGAGCTGCAACATACTCTGGATTGATCAAATACCCAAATAATAGAGTATGTCGAGGACGGAGCTCAGGTTTACTTCTTGCACTTGATGATCTGCACTAGGCGAAGATTCTCTTGCTTACACTCTCCACATATCTAATTGGGCGGCGCTGAGGTAACGTGGGAGCAACGTGATTCAAGATCATTTGAAGGAATCTTGGATACATCAGATATCTCTCACGCGCCACCGCTCGTCTTTGACGGTCTATCTCGTAGAATACCATCTGACTAAAGCTATAACGCTTATTGTAAGTCAGTGATGTCATTGCCGACTGCATGGCCGCACCCATTCCATCTGTACCAGCATTTCTCCCTGACATACACACGATCATCACGTGCATAAGAAATCGCCATTGGTCTAACAAGAATCCCTTTCGTCTTTGAGTATCCCCCAATAGACCAGAATAGCCCATTCTCAGAAAAGCACCATCTCTGAATGGAGCCACGAAATTTGTAGGATCGTCTCTCGTTTCATCCCCAAACTGCAAAGCCACCCAGATCTGTTCAGATGAGAACTGCACTATCTGATTGTTAACCGTTGCACGCATAACCGGGGGCTCGACTCGACAATCATACTCCACTATCTGCCAGAAATCTTCTATGTTTGGCAAAGATATAGGCAGTGTTGTGGTAATAGCGTGGAAGATACGCGAGCGGATAAGAAACGTGATGATCTCGCGGAAATCATCTACACCGCTCGCATCCGGGTCCAAAGTTATGTACATGTTATGCCCCGGAAAAAACTGCCGATTGTTATCTCCTCCTTCGTCACCACCTGCACCACCTGCTCCAGCTACAGCTGCCATTTCTGCAACAAAAACAGTCTAAGTTAGAGAATCGTCAAGTCAAATCACAAGTTCGCCTGTTACCATGAGCGAAGTTATGATTTATTCTGTATAGGCGAAGTTAGGGGTGGGGCGAAGTTGGTAATAACTTCGCCTTAACTTGAACTTCTCCTGATAAATGTTAAATAAAAAGGGCCAGGCGAAGTTAATGATAACTTCGCGTAACCACAACTTTGCCTCATATACTGTTAAATAATTAAATATCAGGCGAAGTTAAACCTTAGGCGAAGTTAAGGATAACTTCGCCTAAATTGTAACTTCTCCTGAATATGAATCGGCAACAGTTTAGACGTTCAAACGAAGTGATTTTGGTCAATTTGGAGATTGCGGACTCAACCAAACATGTTTTGACGGAGATCAACACGATCAAGTTGAATACGACTACGTTAAAACAAGTTTGAAAAGCGGGTGTTGGATGTTTGAAAGAACGGGGTCAGATCGGGTCGAAACGACCTTGATAACGTCAATGACATAGATTATAAGATATAACAACCCAACACACCTTTAACACGAGTTGAAACGGATTAGAATTAAGGTTTGATTGAGTAGATAAGTTCGCCGAAGAAGATGGGTGAATAAGTTCGCTTGAATATGAACAGGTGTTTGACCAAAATGCACTTTATATATGTCTGACATTATACAGGCGAAGTTAGGGTTAACTTCGCTTACCCCATAACTTCGCCTCTTTCCTCAACTTCGCTCAATATGAAACTTTACCAAACAGACCCTTATAAATTGAGCATAATGCCATTAACTTTTAAACTTCCTTTAAATAGTTAACTGATCCGATCAAGAAGCAAGTAACCAGGTGTAAAATCATAAAACGACATAAGTAGAATAAATTTTTAGAAATAAAGTACACGGGATCAAATTTCAGTCTAGTCGGGGACCAACATGTTTTAGAAAAGATCCGAACAGGAATCATACTAATTAAGTGACTGTCACATAGATCCATGTTCAACTGTATTATGACATAAAGAAACAGGTTGTAAGCAGGTAAATAACTTAAAATGGTTTTCATAGTTTCAATTAAGCTCAAAACTTAAATGGGCAACACATCAGAGATTTTGATGTCTCCTATCTATTCTCAAAGCGTATTTGGCTTCCCCCAAGTCACCCCGAGTTGACCTCGACCCGTAGTGTCTGATTAAATTGTAAGTACACGCCGATCTGTAGAGTCTTCTTCCCGTTCTCTTTCTTGCATCTTGATTGAGAAGTATTAACATTATAAGCTCTAGAATGTCTTAGTAACACATAATAATAATTTTTTTTTAAATAATAAGATTTACACAGCTTCAAGCTCTAGAATCTCCCTTAAAAAAAATTTTAACTTCTATCGCCCCGATCAAGTCGAAGTCTTCAGGTAAACAGCTATCCTGAAGATCCAATGGATCAGCTGGACCGACCACATACGAGTATGTGTCCTTCTAACTAATTATGAACGACTAATTTTCAACGAAAGAATAAATACACATCATAAACCGCCCCGGTCACGTTCAGTCATCTGGTTAATGGCTATCCTCATACTCTACAGGTAGAAATGAGGACCAAACATATCCGAAGATATATCCGAAGAAATGACGTTTTTTTTTTTTTTACAATAAAAAAAACGAAAAACACGGTTACTCGGGATTGATCATCCCATTTAGCTCAACAAGGTTTTGAAAACGAGTTTTGTCAAACGCCTTAAACAAATCAGCGAAATTATCTAACGAATCAACCTTTTCGAGCACAATCAATTTCTTCTCAGCACAATCCCGTATAAAATGATGACGAATGTCAATGTGTTTAGTTTTGCTATGCTTTACGGGATTGTTAGTTACTGAGATAGCAGCAGTGTTATCTATGCAAATAGGAGTATTAGTGAAATTCAGACCGTAATCGCGCAATTGCTGTTGTATCCAAAGAACCTGGGAGCAGCAGTTCGATGCTGCCATGTATTCTGCTTCACAGGTAGAAATGGCGACTGAGGTCTGCTTCTTGCACTGCCAGGACACTAATCTGCCTCCAAGAAACTGACATCCACCTGTTGTTGACTTCCTATTCTGATTGCATCCTCCATAATTAGAATCCGTGTAGGCGACAAACTCCAAGTCTCCCCCTTTCGTGTACCACAACCCTAGCTTAGGCTTGCCTTTGATATAACGCAATATCCTCTTCACACCTTTCATGTAAGATTCCTTTGGGTTTGCCTGAAAACGAGCACAAAGACAAACTGCAAACATAATATCAGGTCTAGATGCAGTTAAGTACATTAAAGAACCTATTATTGCCCGATATTGGGTGGGGTCCACGTCTGCATCACTGTCTGAATCAGCACCCAATTTATGGTTGACACAAACTGGAGTATCAAATGGAGTGTTGTCCTCCATCTTGAAGCGTTTGAGAACATCTTGGACATATTTAGTCTGATGAATGAACATCCCATCTTTCTTCTGATCAACCTGCAGTCCTAAAAAGAAAGTTAGTTCACCCATAGCACTCATTTCAAACTTCTTTTTCATGACGGCTTCAAATTCCTGACACATGGCGACTTTTGATGCAGCAAAGATGATGTCGTCCACGTAGACTTGAACCAGAAGAATGTCCCTTCCTTTTCTCTTAACGAACAGTGTGCTATCGATCATTCCCCTTTCAAATTCATTCTCAAGCAAGTAATCGGATAGAGTTGCGTACCAGGCACGAGGGGCCTGATGTAGCCCATATAGCGCTTTACTTAGCTTGTACACGTGATCAGGAAAGTCTGGGTCAGGAAAACCCGGAGGTTGCTCAACGTACACAACCTCATCGACTTTACCGTTAAGAAACGCACTTTTCACGTCTAACTGGAACACCTTCATCTCCTTGTGTGCAGCAAATGCCAAAAACAATCGAATCGCTTATAATCTCGCCACAGGAGCAAACACTTCATTGTAGTCGATCCCTTCTTGCTGATTAAAACCTTTTACAACCAGCCTTGCCTTGTTCCTTATGATTATTCCTTTCTCATCTATCTTACATTTGAAAACCCATTTGGTGTCAATCGCATGTACATTCTTCGGTTTTGCAACCAAATTCCATACCTCCATCTTCTTGAACTGGGCTAACTCTTCTTGCATGGCTTCGACCCACGAGCTGTCCTTGAGAGCCATTTGATAGTTCTTTGGTTCAATCTGGCTGATGAAGCAGGTGTACAAGCATTCGTTAATGATGCCTGTATCTTTAATGCTTGTGTAAACACAAGTGTGCTCATTCAAGCTTCGTCTTGTTTGTACACCGTCGGACAGATCACCTATCACGTTCTCCAAAGAGTGATTTTTGTGAACACTCGTAGTCGGAACCGAACTGACTTGCAGATTGTCTTCCAGGTTCGAAGATAGTTCATCAATGGGTGATTGTTGTTGAGAATGAAAAGGATTGAAGAATTCCTCTTCTGTAGAAGTAGCAGGGGTATCGACAGCATTTGACGAGGAAGGTTGACATTCATCGTACTGCGGTCGTTGCACAAAATTTTCTTCCTCATCATAAAGCATCTTCGTAGCTATTCTCTCATCAACTTCTTCGTCGGCTATCTCACCAAATTTTGAGTTCGTCTTTAATATCGAACACGGGGACCCGAATGGTTCGAGACCACTCAAGTTCCCTTTTTGCACGATAAGCATTGGTCTTCAAAGTTGAAATTTTTCAAGGGAACACCCAGCACCAGCCCATTCTTGACAATGTAGTTCATTTTTCGAAGATGAATATGCCCCATTCTTCGATGCCATAACTCGGACTCCGATTCAGTTGCTTTTGACAGAAGACATGATTCTTCTGTTGCCATCTCAGTCGACCTCATGTCCATAACATACGTATTCTTTTCCCTTGCAGCCTTCATTACTATCCAATCCTTTGGTATCTTGAAACCAGGATACAGTACGATCGCTTCATTTTTGGTAAAGTGCACAGTGTAATCTTTGTCACAGATCTGAGACACACTCAGCAGATTATGCTTCAGCTCTTCAACGAAATTCACCTTTTCTAACTTCATTTTACCGTTAGTCACCGTCCCAATTCCAGTAATTCTACCACCACTCTCTCCAGCAAAACTTACTCTACCTCCCTGAACAGGTTTCCATTCGTGTAACAAATTCTTGTTAACCGTCATGTGCCGAGAACAGCCGCTATCCACAACCCATAGATTGTTTGCAGCCCTGTTCAACTGTTCCTGCACGGTTAAAGCAAAGGATTAAAATCTGGGGACCCAAGACCTACTGGTCTTGGGTCGATTAAATCTGTTAAAAGGCATCCCGTACTTTGGCTGTCCAAAGTTAGTATTAGAATGATTTCTGTAAGTCTTAAAAGGATACCTTCTAGTAGATTGACTATGAGGCCATCCAAACCTTCGTGAATTAAATGAATTATAACTAATGATTTGGTTGTTAACAGGGAAAAACTGAGATCGACTTCTTTGAAAACCTGGATTAGTCCAATATCTAAACTTTGATGAGTTTTCATTCTTACCATTATAGTAATTACTGTTAGTTATATTCTCAGTTTTCGAAGGCCTCATACCTCTGAATCTCTGATTCAGAGGGCAATCAGCAATCAGGTATCCTATTTGATTGCATCTGAAACAGCTCCTGTGTTCAACTTCGTCTCAACAGTTGTTTTAGATGTTGAGGTTGCATTACTTCCAGTTTGTCTAACATATGGTGGGACATACGGGTTTAGTGGAGAATTCTTTTCAGTTGGTTTATGTTCCTCTCCACGTTTTAGTAACACTGCCTCTTCTTTTGTCTCACTAGACTCGGATGTCTTGTCCGAATTTGATGAGACAGAACTAGGAACAGAAATCTTAACATTTGAAACAGGCTTACTCGTTTCGCTTTTACTAACTTCTGGATCTTTAATCGTAACCTTAACAGGAACTGTCTGACCAATTTCAACATCAACAGATTTCTGATTACTTGGATCATAAGTATAGTTATGATTATAAGGTGGTGGAACTTCAGAATATCCAATTCCTCCCCTTTTAACTGGGGAACGTTGATCACTTACGAGATGATCAAGTATTGCGGAGGAATTTCTAAATTGCTCAAGCTTTCTGTTTAGTTCCACCATTTTCACCTGGTAATCAGCTATCTGTTTATCCCTTTCAGCAATTAGTTTGGTTTTCTCTTCTAACACTTCATAGCTAAGATCAATTACTTGTATTTTTTCAGCTAGACTTGCTTTAAGACTTCTGATATCTTTCTCACTAGCTTTTATTTTTACCGTGTAATTTTTTTCTCTAGTTTTAGTGTAATAATGATCTTCTTTTAATGTTCTAAATTGAGCATCCAAACTAACAAACTGATCAGTTATTGTTTTCAATTGTTCAGACAGATTTTCACATTTCGTACAAGGGAGTTTAGAACTTACCTCAGAGAGCTGATCTGTCACCTCTGCCATATAAGCTTGATCTTCTCTTGTCTCTCTGTTTTTTTCTTCAGTTTCGATGTTAACCAAGTTGGCCTGTTCGAACACTTCCTCAACTTGTAGATTCCAATTGTATTCCCCGTTCTGTCTGGATATCATCGCGTAATTTTCATTACTTCCCCCATTCGGTTGTGTTGGCCTGTTGTGACTACGTTCTACTCGTTCACTTGTGCATTCTTTAGCAAAGTGGCCATTCTGTTGACAGTTATAACACTGAACCTTTGACTTATCAAACCCTGGTCTTTCACCAACGAATTTTCTACCAGTCTTCTTCATAAACCTTTTAACTCTTCTTACTATCATCGCCATCTGCCACTGCAGATCCATCTCCTCCAGATTATCAGCATCGATCTGATCATAGTCTTCGTCTAAAGTTGCAGGGTCAACAATTTTACCTTTAATGTAATTTTCGTAAGAAGCAATGAAGGATGCATAGAGAGCAAACTGCTGTTCAGCAGATTTAACACTCATGGGCATCTGAGAGTAGTTGTTGTTCGGAACACTTGAAGAAAAACTACCCTTTGTTGTTTGAGGTTTAGAAGTATTTGTTCCACCAGCTACGAAACACACATCACCATCCATGTTGAGAGTTACACGACCATCATGAGTTGAGTTAGCGCTAGAGTCTCCCTTTGAGTAGTAAGCAGATGATTCTGACTTCGAACTTGAACTTGAATTAACTTTCGCACCATACATTCCCGGATCCTGAACCTGATCAGTTGGTGTCTCTTTTCGAACCATGTTAAGTTCAAAAGTTCGTAGTTTGTTGACTGCTGTTTCCAATTCAATGTTGGCAAACTCTTTATCTTCTCTCATCAAGACAGTGTGCATCTCCCATTTTGGTGGGAGAGCATCAAGGAGTTTTTCTACGATCTCCTCTTCTTTGTAAACAATGGAATAATTGCTGAGTTCGGTCATCAGGTGATAATATCTTGTGATGACATCATCAAGTGATTCATTCTTCAAGTACTTGAACACCGAGAATTGGGTTTTGAGTAGCTTAATCTTGGATGCACGTATCCCCACATTACCTTCAAATCGGTTTTCAAGCGCTTCCCATAGCTCTCTAGCGGTTTTATATTTCCTGAAGGTGTGAAGAATCTCTTGTGGAAGAGCCATTGTTATCGCAGCATGAGCTTTGCTTTCAGCCTCATACATCTTCTTTTCTTTATCTTCCATCTTATTGTATTTCTTAATTTGTTCACGACCCTCATACAAAGCCGTTGGTGGAATGTATCCATCTTGAATGCACACCCACATCTTAGCATCTTGATATTTAACATACTGCTCAAACCGATCTTTCCAAGCCACGAAATCGGTACCCTTAAGTATTTTCGGTGCCTTAGTAGCTGAACCTGCTTCAACCTCCATTTTCACCAGTTCCGTAATATTTATAGAAGTCATCTTTGGAAGAAATACAAACGAGCACTCAAAGAAACCAAAAATAAAAATTTTATTCTGAACAGTACTGTAGGCGAAGTTAAACTTAACTTCGCTTAAGTCTTAACTTCGCTTGAATTCTTAACTTCGCTCCTTTTTAAATTCGCCTGATTAGGCGAAGTTGTAGATATCTTCGCTTAAGTTAAGCGAACTTGTGAGGTAGGCGAAGTTGTTAATAACTTCGCTTAACCTTATATCTTCGCCTAAACCCTACAAACAGTAGCGGCAACTTCGCCTGATGAACAATTGTTTTTGCAGGTTTGATTTTGACGTTTTGCGAGGTATGCGAAGGTGTAATGGGTTGTATTTGATGGTGGGAGGTGAGTAAGACACAAAAACTCGGTATATTAACGTAAACTCGTCCCGCGAATAGTCGAACGGAACGATTTCTACACCCGTCTGATACTCCCGAACCACACAATCACGAGCAAATGCTCTGATACCAATTGTAGGTTCCAAGCCGGATCTACACGGAATATCTCGTTCTACGTAGGTGCGGAATCCCTACGTAAGACGATACGAGCGTAGAAGACGAAACACGTTAAATTACAATCAAACACACGTTAAAATAAACAAAGAACACATTGTATTGCAACTGATAACACGTGATATATTAATCACCGATTACACAAAACTGAACAACACTCTCAAACAAGCCGTAACCTCAACCTATATAACATTCGACAACTTCGCCTAACATGTTTAGGCGAAGTTGTCACTAACTTCGCTTGTTCAACAAGTTCGCCCATATCAGGCGAACTTGTGAGACAACTTCGCTTAATTCTAAATACAAAACATACTAACTCGATTACAGACACTAGATACTGAACTACTGACATCATGTACCAACAAAAGATGATTTGTTTTTATAAGCTTTCGTTTATGCATAACGTCACGTTTTTACAATGTTCACACACACTCGGTTTTATATCTGATCATACATACGATGAATACTCTCAGTCAAAATGTAACCTGTGTTAAAAAAGCTAATAACTTGTTTAAATCTCCACCTTTGTGAAGGGTTGCATAGATCAGAAGGTAATCTTGGATGGTTTTGTTTAAGTAGGGATTGCTGTTTGTTGGTTCAAAGGTTTAAGTTAACGAGGATGAGGATGGTAAATACAACTTTTGCTCATTGTCGGGAGTCTAAAGATGTCTTAAATGGTTGGCTCTTTTCTCCGATTGTTTATATTTTTTTAGACTTAGTGACTCTTTTAAGGTCAGATCGTCAAGACCAGTTTTGTCGAGGATGTGGATCAGTTTTTTCTCAATCCTACTCTGAACATTACTCCAAACTCTAATGGATCGTTCGGCTTTGATCCTAGTAGCCCCACCCTCATTAGTTCGATATATTCATGTTGTGACTGAGTTTGACTTTTTCTACATCTTCCTTCGTGGGACCAGTTTTCGCATCCTAAGCATCGTTCGTATCTTTTTTCTCTTTTTTTCATCGCGCTTTTGAAAACTCCACAAAATGATGGCTTTTGTTCGTCTTGGCGCCACATTTTCCTCACCTCATTGCTAGAGAGAGAAATTCTCTCCCTAAGTTCTGGAGGCAACCTAGGTTTTGCGACATGTATGCAGCAAAGGAAATTGAAATAGAAAGAATGCATTTCCAGTTTTTTAAGGTCTGCCGGTAAAAGTCCAGTATTGTATTTTACCGGTGAGAGGGATAAAGTGGTAAGGTTTTTAGTTTTAGTAATTTTGGAGAATGGTTTGAGGGAATTGTGATAATATTACCTTCTTCCTTATACAACGCTTCGTACGATCTTGAAATGGACATTTGTGACAAGTTCTAAATCGCACGAAACATATGAATCACTCAAAGCTTTCGAAAAAATATTTATATGGCATGAGGTTTATCTCACAGTAACAGAGGAATTGGGCATAAATGCTATATTTTGCATAAATTTATTCTCAATATTACAAAACTTTTTTTTTCACTTTTAGTTTATAGTAGATTTTTTGTTGGTTATTTGCAAAAAGATTTCTTAGATTTCTTTTGGTTTTGTTATAAAAATAGTCTTTGTTTGCTATAAAAAATTTGTTTATAGAAAATCTTATAATTAGTTGAGCAAGGAATTGGTCAAGTAATTACCCTCCCCACACTTCAATCTCACATTGTCCTCAATGTGAAAAGATTCATAATAAGATTCATAAGAATTATGGTGGGTAAAATAGAAAGTGACTTCCCTACGGGCTAACGAAATTTCGACAGAGTATTCCCTGTTTTTCATCCGTTTTCCGGTAGTGTACCTAAGTAATAAAACTGCAGACAACCACAAACAATCAAAGCATAATACTACTGAAAATTAGGTATGAAATCATCCACACCCTGTCCACACGGGCTAAATAAGTACTTACTAAAATGTCTTTGGCACCCACGGCCATAATAAGTATCTAACAAACAAACAACCAAATAAAAATTGTTTCAACAGGCATAATAATGTTAGAAAAGTACTACCGCCCATACCCATACCAGTCCTACCATCGCCGCTGCTCGTTTTTTACCCATGTAATCCGGGTCAAAGGGTCCCCACTTCCTATCCATGCGCTCACCTAACTGATGAATCTCTCGCCTCGTTTCCGCATACTATGCGGCATGTTGTGCATCAGATGCAACAATCTGCCCTGATAACCTACCAAAAGAGGCGGTAGTGTGATTTTAGAACCGGTCAATGAGCCCGTATAAGCCCTCAAAAAGAGTGCTGGCTGTGATATGATGAGTAGGGGCAACCTCCTGATGATGATGGCCCTCTGCTAAAAGTAAGTGTGGCGGCGGGTCTGACGTGGTGGTGATCTGTCCTCCTCTACGGTTTGTCCTGAATGGTCATCTCAGCGGGGTGCTTAGGATCCCATATCTGGTTGAGGTCATCCCAAAACCTTCACCGGTCTGGGTTTCTGCCTATTTCTGGACCATCTGTGATGTGCTGTGCGTGTAGCTTGTAAAATATAATGGATTGAATATTTATCTTTTGCACAAGATCGTGTTATAAATTTATAAAAGTGATTTCAACAAAGACTAAACACACACAAAAAAAAAGTGTACCTATCGTATATATAGAATAGTATTGGTAAGAACCAAGTATCGATTCGTGGACACAAATGTTTCTAATAATGAATCGTCGTTTTACTTTAATCGGAGGTTTTAATCATATTTGGGTTGATTTTTGAAATTTTTATAAAATATAAATACTTATATATAATATATAGGTGACCAAGAAGAGAAATTCTAAACAAGTAGTTCAATTATATGAAGGTTACCATCTAAGATCAAGAATTCACTCCATTTTATCATTGATGATTAATATGTAAACATGTGGTAAACTTGCCGTATTAATATATCATAGATAGCCCCTCATTATTAAGCGAGCATCTATGACATAAAAGAAAGTAGTATGCACATTTTAAAGTCGACCCTTTCCTAATGTCATGCTACCACGAGAATGTCAATTTATGTTGGCAAATAGTTTAGTAAAGTAGAAAGATTAGGATTGACTTCGATTCCTCAAATACCAATTCTAACAACTTCGGGTGGTTGTATTTTATCACATAACCTCCCCTTGGTTGATTTAAGTAGGTTATAATTACACATTCCGTTACATATGATTTCTTTAACTAGCATGATATCCTAAGAAATTGCGTTAGCGATGACATTTTTAGATTACCAAAACTTAGAGAAATAGATCATAACTTATATCTCACCATTTCTAAGTACAATATGAGGACCCATGTTTCGATAAGTTATCAAAGTATTTCTATCTTTCAAGAACGTGAATCGATCATGAATGATTGCCAATATAATTGGCAATCACCAACTTTGAATTCTTGAATTAAGATGTTGAAACATTTTTCATCAAAAGATAATTGCAAGATAACCATGTACTTTACTAAAATAAACCACATGTTTTATATAATTATCAAGTAAAACAAAGCTTCTTCATAGATTTTAGATGGTAAATGGAGTTTAGCTCATAATGAGCATAGTTGTGAATATTAGAATGGATGATGATAACAAACACATGATTAAACTAGAACAATCTAACCAAATGTGGATGAATCTTCCTTCTTAATGATGATGATGATGGATGATGATGATGGTTGATGGTGATGACCTCCAAGCCTTCAAACTCTTCACTAGATCTTCCATTTGAGGGTTAGTGGGTGTTTTACAAGTGAAAACCGTATAGAACTCTCTTCAAGGCACACCAAATGAGTGCAACATGAGCCACTATTTGTAGGCAATCTAGAGTGAGAAGCACGACCCCGTGCCTTGGTGGGCACGGCCCCATGCTTTATTATGATATGTGCCAAATTCGTTTTGTCTTTTTCTTAAAGGTGACCACGGCCCCGTGGTCAAGGGGCACGACCCCGTGCTTTTGTTCCAAGTTTTTGTCTTTTCTTGTAGATTTTTGTCTTTTCTGGTGTTCTGAAGCATGGGGCGTGTTTCTTGCTTTTTCTTGTGTTTTCTTCCGTTTTTCTTCTTCTTTTCGCTTGTTTCTTCGATTGGGGCTCGATTTCACTTGAAATTGTATTTTATTATGATAAGTAGCCTTTTGTGCTATGTTATTTGATAGAAATTACAGTTTTTAGAGATTATTTAATGCTAAAAATATTTATAATTTTATGTACATCAAACAACCCTACACTTGAACATTGCTTGTCCTCAAGCAATCTATTTATAAATATTCTCTAAAAATAGCAAGTTATGATTATAGCTTAAACATCCCCTAAAAGAGTTTCAAGAAAATGGAAACAAAATAACCAACCTTAAATTATAAGAATATATGTAGTGAAAAATAAAAAAGGCAATTTTGTTTTTATGAGCTTCTGTTTATGCAGAACGTCACGTTCTCACAATGTTCACTCAGACTCGATTTTATATCTGATCATACCTGTGATGTATGTATGTGAACACTCTTAGCCAATATGTAACCTGTGATAAATAAGCTTGTAACAAGTTTAAATCTCCACCTTTTTGAAGGATTGCATAAATCAGAAGGTAATAATGGTTGGTCTTAGGTGAGTAGGGATTTTGGTATTTTATGGTGGTTCAAGGGTTTAGGTTAATGATTGTGAGGATGGTAAATACAACTTTTGTTGATTGCCAGGAGTCTTAAGATGTCTTCAATGGTTAGCTCTTTCTCCCAATTGCTGATTTTTTTACTACAAACCTAGTGACTCTTTTAAGGTCAGTTCGTCAAGACCAGTTTTTTCAAGGATGTGGATCAGTTCTTCCTCAATCTTATTCCGAATATAACTTCCAATTCTAGTGGATTGCTCGGCTTTGAGCCTAGTAGCCCCCACCCTCATTAGCTCGGTATATTCATGCTGAGACTGAGTTTGACTTTTTCTACATCTTCCTTCGTGAGACCAGTTTTCCCAACCTAAGCATCATTCGTATCTTTTTGCTCTTCTCTTCACTGTGCTTTTGGAAACTTCACAAAATGATGTCCTTTGTTCGTCTCGGCGCCACTTTTTCCTCACCTCATTGTTAAAGAGAAAGATTCTCTCCCTAAGTTCTGGAGGCAACCTAGGTTTTACTAAATTTATGTAGCAAAGGAAATTGAAATCGAAAGAATGCATTTCCAGTTCTTTAGGGTCTGCCAGTAAAATAACAGTGTTGTATTTTACCGGTGAGATGGATAAAGTGGTAAGGTTTTGGTTAAGGTTTTTGGGTTTTGTAATTTGGGGAATGGTTTGAGTGAATTGTGATAATATTTCCTTCTTCCTTATACAATGCTTCGTGCGGTCTTGAAACGAATATTTTCGACAAGTTCTAAATCACATGTAACATATGACTCTCTCAAAGCTTCTGAAAAAAATATTTATATGGCATGAGGTTTTTCTCACAGTTTCGGAGAATTTAGGTATAAACGCCATATTTTGCATAAATTTCTTCTCAGTATTACAAAACTTCTTTTTACTTTTTCACTTTTCTTTGGTTATAATAGATTAGTAATTGGTTATTTGCAAAATATTTTCTTGAATTTGTTTGCTGCAAAAAAATTCGTTGATTAGAGAATTTTTATAATTATTTGAACAATCAATTGGTCAAGGAATTCCCCCTCCCCACACTTGAATCTCACATTATCCTCAATGTGAAAAGATTCATTGAAAGATAAAAATTCTAATTAAGTATGGTGGGTTAAAATGTAGAGGTACTTCCCTACGGGCTAACGAATTTTGACAGAGCGTCCCCTGTTTATCGTCCGTTTTCCTGTTTTGTACTGTAGAATATAAAAATGCAAACAACCACAAACAACCAAGCATAATTTGCTGAAAATTGGGTATGGAATCATCCATCCCTTGCCCGAACGGGCTAAATAAGTATCTACTAATAATGTCTTGGCACCCACGGCCATTAAAGTATCCAACCAAAGAAACAAATGAACAAGTAAACGACGGAATGTAAATTGTTCAAACAAACATAATAATAATAATAATAATAACAATGTCATGAAACGACTACCAACCCATGACCATGCTCGTGCCCTGACCTACCAGTTTCGATGATCATCAATTACCCGTGTCCGGGTCAAATGGTCCCCACTGACTGCCCATATGATAGCCCAAGCTATCAATCTCTTGCCTTGTTTATGCATATTTGGTTGCCCGCTATGCATCGAGGGTAGCCATCTGCTCTGTGATCCTGTCAAACGAGGTGGTGGTTCTTTCTATGAACTGATCAATTAGGCCGTATAGGCCCTCGAAAGAATATCGGCTATCATGTGACGAGCTAGGGCCGACTCTTGATGAAGATGGGCCTCCTCACTGATGGTAGGTGCGGCGGCGGCGGTACTTTCGGGGCAGTGATCCTCTCCTCTCGGGCACATCCTGGAGTAACATCTCTGCCGGGTCTTCTGGATCCCAAACCTGGTTATACTTGTAACAGAATCTCCACACATCAGGGTGTTAACCGATTCGCTGAACCATTTTCATGCTAATACAATAATCAATGGTGAGAGCAATCGAATCTGGGCTTCGGGTACCTTGTCTATCTACACCATAAGCTCCATAGAGGTTATAGATCCATGGCCCGCCAAAGATCGATGTGTTTCCTTTGGAATTTGCATTTGTCGTGAACAGCTTACAGAATAAATACGTGATGTTGCACAGGACTCCGTTCTTTATGTAATAAAGTGCCCAAAGATCCTTTAAATTAACAACCCCTTCACTTTGACCTCTAGCAGTGACAGTGTGACTGAGCAGGCGGTGAATGTATCTCATAAGTGGGTCATGTAGTGTCGTGTTCTTTGAAACGCTTGCATTATAGTCTTCTGTCCCGTAGCTCAGTTGTTCCCATGCCTGTAACCGTGTGCTCCCAGCTTCAGCATCATCATCACCGTCTTTGTCTGTAAAGGTTGTCTTTGCTTCAAACCAGATTTCTCTGTCGGTTTCCGCAGCCGTGTATATTCCCAGGTTTATCCCAAGTTGGGTGAAATAAGTTGTGTGCCATTCACCCCCACATCTGAAGTCAATGGTGTCGTCATCCCACATGTCCGGATTCTTGGTCTTTATATGGAAAGAAGCCAAAAATTCCTTTGTAAGTTTAGTTATAGCCTCTCCTGTTTGACCAAGAACTCGCCTCCATGGTCCGCTCACAATGGTCTTGTACCGGTTTTATTGGTTGACTTGTTTCAATGTGTCTTTGCAGGCATAGAAGTTCGCTTCTGGAAGTCGACGGTTGAGGTAGGTTAATCTTGTGTTATTTCTTGTATCACGCCCAGGAAAGACCAGAAATGCATGAACATTATCCCCATACTTGGCCATCTGCAATTTGTATCCAAGTCAGTCAAAAATTATTCATATGATGGAACAGAGAGCAAGGCACGATACCGTACTTTTAGAAGCATGGCCCATGCTTTTAGAAGCACGGCCCGTGCTGAACTGTTCATCAGTTTATATCAATTTTGACTTTCTGTTGACCAAAAGGTGACCACGAGTCGTGTCGTTTAAAGCACGCTTCGTGTTTTTAATCCTAATTTAGACTTTATCCATATTCAAACCTTCGTTTCAAACCAGTTATACCATTTGGGTTTATTTGTTTGTTGGATATTCAACCCAAGATCCAAACCCGAATGGTTTGTTCAACCAATCTTTAACAAACAATTATTTAACAATTCATTATCTTAAACTAATAGAATAACCCATATCGTTTTCGGGTTTAGACCCGATTTAATCAATTTGTGAGATTTAGGGTTAAATTAGTCCTAGAAAGATGAATTTGAACAATATAATTGTTAAATTAACATACCTTTGGTTTGAGATTGAAGATTCGATGCAGAAATTAGTGAAATAAGGGAGGGGTCGGCAGTTCTTGTTTAGGGACGAAGTTGGTTTTAGGTTTGAATGGTTAGAAAAGTTGTTTTATTAATTAAAAATTCGTAACTGCACCGAACGTAAAAACACGGCCTGTGCTTTTAGAAGCACGGTTTCGTGCTGCATATTGCAGACAGATTCTTTTATTTTATGCTGTTTATTTTTTGAGCTGGTTCAGTTTTAACTGATTTTCTTTGTGGGTTAGATTAAGATAGTAAATAAAATTCCTAACATAAAACATAATTAAACATAGTAGAATGAAAAGTACAACAACAATCCCTAGTAACAAACAGTTAAAACTAGCAAGAGTAATTTTCTAACGAGACAAAGTCGGAACTTCTACGACCACCATTCCTGAACAGGTCTTGAATGTGTGGTGGGGCTCACTTAACTTCCAAGAGCTCGGAAAGCTTTTTGTCGAGCTTTGCGATTTCCCGGTTAAGAAAGTTGAGCTTGAAAGCCACATCTTTGTTGTGGCTATCCACAACATGGAAGTTTTCAAACCGAAGTAGTTCGACTTTGTTGGTCTGCTCAATTATGCGAGCTTCAGTTTGAATGTTACTTTTGACTTGGTCTCTCACAATGCATTGTAGCCTCATGCTTTCTTCCTCGAGGTTTGAGTAGGAATCATGTTGCTTGCCTTTCGTCACTGGCCTCCATTCAACTTTCTTGCTTTCCATTTCAGTAAATTTTTGTTTGGTATGAATGGAATAATGAGTTTTTGCATGCATTATATAGAGACTGGAAAGTCGAGCATGGTCCCGTGCTGCTAGGGGAATAAATTTTTTTGAGTCAGAGAATTATACGGAGTCAGCGCATATCATGCTGAAGATTCTAGGGTGATCACGGCCTTGTGCTTCTTGAAGCACGGCCCGTGCTTTTTTGTTATTGAGATTTTCTTTTATCTTTCAGCCAAACGCGAGAGCCAGAATTTTTTATAATGATGTTTAGCATGTTATTTTAAGAGTCTGGTCATCCTAAAAATTACTTTTCATTAAAGTTAAAGGTCTTAAAACAAAAATAGGATAAGCCAGGTTTTCCTATAAACATGAAAATATTTGGGTTAAGCCCAGCACAATGTGCGTAATGCACTTGTTTACATATGAGAACTGAAAATAAGGTTCCTAAATTTCCCCGAATGGTTCTCCTCCGCTGAATGGCCCTGGTGGTGGAAAGTAAGTGAATCCGAGAACTTGAAACTAGAGTTGTTCGTTAATTTCTCGAAGTTCCATTTTCATGTTTTCCACTAATTCGGTGAGTTCAACGAGACGTATCTCAGCAAGGAGATTCATTCGGTGAGTTCCTTGACGGGTTCTTGAAGTTTCAAGATAAGCTCGGTTTTGGAAACATGGCGGGCATCGCTTCTCGGCTGTCGAGGAACTGGAATTTCTTCATTCATTTCAGTAGGCAAGTCGAGGAACTGGAATTGGTTTTGGTTGGTGCAAGGAATGCATTGGCAAGCTGTGCCTTTTATAGCTAACCAGATTCAAGGCATGACCCCGTGCTTTTGGAAGGACGACCCGTGGTTTTGCTCTGACAATTCTGTTATAAACCAGTTTGACTAAGATTTTTGCAGCAAAGATTCCTGCCCGCACATTATAGCACGGCACTGTGCTTTCTTAAGCAAGCCCCCGTGTTTTTGTGTTTTTATTCAAGTAAAACAAATATTTACAAGGCCTAGTTTGTGGAGGTCTTGGCTAGACCTTGTTTCCTTATATTTCTATTTAGGGAGTCGGAGGACTACTACCTCCGAGACTTCTTCAAATGGTCCGTCGATATATGGTTTTAATCGATGTCCATTGACTTTAAACTTTTGGCCGCTAGAATTTGAATCTCGACTGTCCCATAGTCAAAGACTGATTCAACTATGTATGGGCTGTCCATCGTGATTTCAATTTTTGTGGGAAAAGACGTAAACGTGTGTTGTATAACAGTACTCGATCGTCAACTTATAACTTTTTGTTTCCTTTCAGATGTGCGTCGTGCAGACGTTTAGTCTTTTCTTTGTAAGACCAGGAATTTTCATAGGCCAGTGTTCTTAGTTCTTCGAGTTCGTGAATTTGATCTTCCCGGTTTATGCCGGCGGACATTAGATCGAAGTTCACTGCTCTGAGGGCCCAGTAGGCTTTGTGTTTTAATTCTACTGGTAGATGACATGCTTTCCCATAAACAAGTTTGAAGGGTGTTGTTCCTATGGGGTTTTGTAAGCTGTCCTAAGGGCCCACAAAGAGTCATCTAACTTTTATGCCCAGTTTTGGCGATTCATCCCTATGGTTCTTTCTAAAATCCTTTTAATTCCTCGATTCGAGACCTCTACTTGCCCACTGGTCTGAGGGTGATATGGTGTTGCCAGTCGGTGGTGAACTCCATATCGTACTAAAAATTTATCCATTAGAGCGCTACCGAAGTGAGTACCTCTGTCGCTAATTAGGGCTTTTGGAGTACCGAATCGTGAGAATAAACTTTTCAGAAATCGTATAACTACTCGAGCATCGTTAGTGGGAAGAGCTTGTGCTTATACCCATTTAGATACGTAGTCGACTGCTATGAGGATGTACTTGTTTCCATAGGAGTTAAGAAATGGGCCCATGAAATTTATTCCCAATACATCAAAGACTTCACAAATTTGAATGCCTTTCTGAGCCATCTCATTTTTGGCTGAGATGTTTCCGGCTCTTTGACAAGCATCGCATGCTTGGATCAAATCAAGCGTGTCATTGTATATGGTGGGCCAGAAAAATCCTGCATCAAACACCTTTCTGATCGTAGTGGCGGTACCATGGTGTCCACCTGTAGGTCCGTCATGACTATGTTTGATGATATCTAAGGTTTCCTTTCCTGCTACACACCTACAAACGACCTGATCGGCACCTATCCTATATAAGTAGGGATCTTACCATAAGTAGAACTTAAGGTCGGAAAAGAAATTCTTCCGTTGTTTATGAGTAAGTCCTTTTCTTAGGATTCTACAAGCTAGATAGTTTGCGAAGCCGACAAATCAAGGACTTTCGTCTTTCTCCTGTATGACTGCTTGGATATGTGATGTGTGTATAACGATGCTCTCACAACTAAGCTTTAAACTTATTAAACGAAATCCCTAAAGAAGTCACACAAAACCGGCAAGTGTACCGATCACTAATAGTATAGCACTAAGGAAGTCCGAGTATCGAACACAAGGACACTTGAAAACGTATATGATACTTAACCCTAACCAAGATTCACCTAATAATATTTAAATGATTTTTAATATAGTTAACTACTTAACCTAACTAACTTTAACTAAATTAATTAACTAAACTTAACTTAATTAAATGAAACTCTTGACGAAACTTGGAAACTTTACTGCAATCGGAGAAAACGTCTACCTAGGTAAGAATCATATTGAAGGTATAGTAAGCTATTGGATTGTAGAATCTCACGGCACCGGTTCCTAAAGAATGACAAAACTAAGGTTCACTCAGGAAGCTAGATTACCTCTCGGTCTCACTAACAAGCCCTAACCTACACTTAGTTGATTTTAAGAACAAACCGGGTGACGAATTGTTAACGTGCTCTAATGCCGACTCTCCTCTCGGTCTCACCGACACACTACCCTAATGGAGACGAATACTACGCAACCAAGGATAGAGGAACAATTCAGTTTAACTTAAACTAGGTCAACTAATCGCTCACAAACGCAAACCCGATAAGAACCGAACCCGCTCTCGCGCTATCCTAATCCTAACAAGTAAAAGCTATGAGACGAGTTTACTTCCTATCACCTTTCGGTCTCAAGGAAGGTGTCTACTCGCTGATTATATTAAATTAAAACACTCACTTAAACCTTATGGTTGATCAACCCGCAAACAAACCCTAAACACTAAGTAAAGAGTCCTAACAAGCAACAATCAATCAAAACTCATTCAATTAATTAAAGCAAGAGGTTTATAAGTGTAATTAACAAATTCACAGCCACTAAACACAACCTAATTCAATGTTAAACCAAACTTTACATTAATAATTTAAGCCATGATCATCAACAATCCAAACTACTTACTAAAACCTAACAACAATCATCTAACCTAGGTAGAACTAACTAGTTTAGCCTAACATTGATTTTGTACAGCAGCATATAGTTAAGATAAATATCAAATAACTCAACCAAAACATAATAAAACTCATTCAATGATCAAGAACAATCAAACACAAGTCAAACTTCAAATTACTTGCAAAACAATCCAACAAAAAGCTTAAACTTAACAAGTTAGGGTTGTTGAACAAAGGACAAAGTTTATGGATGATTACTTAGGGTTATATGGCTGAGACTATGAATGTATATTACCCGTAGCTGCTGTCCACAACTGTCCTTAGCCTCTTTCTTCTTCCCTTGGCTCAAGAATTGCAAAAAACGAATTTTTCCTCTTGAATGGGAGCTTTTAGGGTTATTTTTTACTAGTTGGGGGCTGATTTCGGGATTGATGGGCTGTTAGGGTTCTTTTTTCTTTTATTTAATTAATATATTATGCATGTAAGGCTTCTAAATTGTGGGCTTGGGTCGGGCCTTGAGTTGTAGTCTTCAAAGTTGCTCAAATAAGCCCCTAGAGTCTTCAAACTTGCCACTTTTCTTCATTAAAACTCATAACCTACAAATAAACATCCATCTTTGTAAAATTAAGCAAAAACAAGCTATACCTCTTAATAATTGAACTAAAAAGCAATTAAATCATAATAACAAGATAAGGAAAGTAAGTGTGTTTTACAACACATCAAACATCCCCACACTTAAGTCTTTTTCGTCCCTGAAAAAGTAATCTACACAGGATCATACCCAAGTGAAAAACAACAAACTCTCAGATTATTATCATTTTCAAAATACAAGAAACAGCCTGACATATTGACCGCGATTGCCAATATTGTTGTCCACTTAAACCCAGCCACCAGCCAATCAAGCCCCCCTTTTGCATTAAACGTTTTAAGTTCAAAAATTAAGGCTACACCTACCCCATATCAGACAAAGAGAGCTAGAAAAACTAGAGTCGAAGCAGACTGGTTAGACAAATCACCATAAGCCAAGGACTCGTTGATAGTACTAATTAGATGCACTCGGTGAAATTTGGATGGATGAATGGTCATGTGGAGGCCGTACGAGCTATTCATAAATATAATTGGACTTTTTCCTATAAACCTAAAACTTTATTTATTGACTAAGAACCTTCGAGCCCCAATAGTGTATCCTCAGAGTCACCATCCCCAAGGTAACACGTAAACTCTAAGTCCCGTCTAGTATGTGCATCTTTGGCCTCTTTTTCTAACTTTAAACAATGCTCATTTGGCACTTTACAATACATAACCTTCTTCATAAGCAATACATAACAGACTTTCAAAACATATTTCATTTTTTTTTCTTTTTCTTTCTTTTTTTGTATTTTTTTTTGTTTTTTTTTTCTTTTTTTTCAATCTTTTATATCACCCTAAAATATATAACTATTTCTAAGCTCGTAAAGATGGACATGTGGTGTGTGCTGATTTTAAGTGCATTTAATTCTTTCCATCTCAAAGTTTTTAGATTATGGTAATCCTCCCTAAGCATCGAAATTCGGTTTCACCGTTTTTAAATTATTATATATATAAAAACATGCTAAAGAGGACTATCAAAACTAGTTGGGCCTACCGACACATCTCAAATCAGATATGCAAACCATCCCTTTTATTATTATATTATATTTATTTCAAAAGTATCCGAGAGTTCGTTAGCACATTGGTAATAATATCATTTCCTGCTTAACGTAGAACAAAAATAATTTTCAAGGGACATTTTTTTCTTTAAAACTTTTTATATAATCTTTTTTTTTAACTTTTTTTTTCTACAACTAAGTAAAATAAATTCCCATCCCCACACTTAGAACGAAATCGTGCTCGATGAGAACAAGGAAAAGAAATAAAATAAAATAAAAACTGAAAAAAAAATTAAAACTTAAAGCAAAAAGTAAAACATAGAACGGGTTACTCCCCTGGTTTAGATGCAGAATCTTCATCAGCTGTGTATCAATCGAACGACCATATATCATTTCATTCGCAGCCGCAACCTCGGGTGAACCAGTTCCAAAACGCCATCAGAGCTACCATGCGCATAATAATACCTGCAATAACTCAAACTCGCTCGCATGTAGCGACGTACAAAATAGAAAACAAAACATAAGAAATAAACATATTTTTGTGTTTTCGATTTTTTTATTTTTTTTTTATTTTTTCAATTTTGGAATTTTTTTAAATTTTTAATTAACAAAAATAAAACAAACAAAACTCTAAATCTCGGGCTGCCTCCAGAGAGCGCTTAGTTTAACGGGTCCTCAGCCTGACCCCAAATCTCAATTTCAATCAGGTGGCTTCTCCTTTATCCGTTTCCCACTCAACCCGTTTCGTTTTATTCGTTTACTATTAGTTGAGAAAAACTCACCAGAAAAATTTAAAGAGATTTTGAAAAACTGAAACGGGTCAGACCACCAAGACTTATACTTACCCGGACAAAACTTTATACGAGTTGTGTAATGAAGGAGGATGTCATCTTTGCTGTGTGTCAACTTTTTATGTTGTTTCGTATGTCGTATCCTCACCTTCAAGTTCGTTTGATCCAAGTATACACGTTCCCTCTTATGTGGTTTCTCTCTGAGAATTAATCTTTCTATTCCTTCAACGTCACCACCAGGGTCAAATTGCACATCATCTACTTCTATAGAGGTACCCTCCACAAGCTCTTCATGACAACCCTCAATATCCAAGACAACCACATTCGTCTCTTTAATCAATTCAGACTTCTGATGTTCTCCTTCTAAATCCTTAATCATATCATTCTCACAAGACAAGTGTGATGCATCTGTTTTATTGCTGGATGGATCCTCACCTTCTTCATCCAATGAGGACAAATGCTCCTCCTCTATCTCATCCCCTACTCTTGAATCCTTAATCTCACTTAGGGGTTCGATAAGCATTTGACTCGGAGGTGGAACATATACCGAGTCATTCGCAATAGCATGCAGTACATCGTCCATTATTGCCTCCAATTCTGGGGTGGGCTCTAATATATTTCCCAATGAATCTCTATACCCTAAGAAGTTCCCCATCAGATCATACTCAAACCGTGTCCCCGGCAACGGCGCCAAAAACTTGATGTGTGTATAACGATGCTCTCACAACTAAGCTTTAAATTTATTAAACGAAATCCCTAAAGAAGCCACACAAAACCGGCAAGTGTACCGATCACTAATAGTATAGCACTAAGGAAGTCCGAGTATCGAACACAAGGACACTTGAAAACGTATATGATACTTAACCCTAACCAAGACTCACCTAATAATATTTAAATGATTTTAATATAATTAACTACTTAACCTAACTTACTTTAACTAAATTAATTAACTAAACTTAACTTAAATAAATGAAACTCTTGACGAAACTTGGAAACTTTACTGCAATCGGAGAAAACGTCTACCTAGGTAACAATCATATTGAAGGTATAGTAAGCTATTGGATTGTAGAATCTCACGGCACCGGTTCCTAAAGAATGACACAACTAAGGTTCACTCAGGAAGCTAGATTACCTCTCGGTCTCACAAACTAGCCCTAACCTACACTTAGTTGATTTTAAGAACAAACCGGGTGACGAATTGTTAACGTGCTCTAATGCCGACTCTCCTCTCGGTCTCACCGACACACTACCCTAATGGAGACGAATACTATGCAACCAAGGATAGAGGAACAATTCAGTTTAACTTAAACTAGGTCAACTAATCGCTCACAAACCCAAACCCGATAAGAACCGATCCCGCTCTCGAGCGATCCTAATCCTAACAAGTAAAAGCTATGAGACGAGTTTACTTCCTATCACCTCTCGGTCTCAAGGAAGTGTCTACCCGCTGATCATATTCAATTAAAACACTCACTTAAACCTTACGGTTGATCAACCCGCAAACAAACC